>NC_143583.1:131021261-131324071 GCF_048544385.1 Mastigoproctus giganteus
TGGAAGCTACTAGGCTTTACATACCAACTAAGAAATATTGTTCAAGATTTAGCCTAAATGGATGTCAGATGAACTAATGAGACATGTGGCAGAGAAGAAAAATGCATGGAATACATACAAATTAATGGGCGACATGGAAGCCTATGATAGATATAAGTTGGTCTGTAACCAAGTCACAAAGGAGATTAGGCAGGCAAAGGCAGACTACGAAAAATCTTTGGCAAAGGATGCAAAGAAAAACAGAAAAGAGTTCTTTACCTATTTAAACTCAAGAAGGAAAGGGATGAATCAGATTGGTCCACTGGATATTGATGGTTCAACAGTTGAGGATCCTGATCAGGTGGCTAACAATCTAAACGAGTATTTTGCATCTACATTCACGCATGAGGAGTTATTCAGGAAGGAGAATGACGTAGGTAAAGTAGACATTGGCAGTGAGCTAGATGATTTTGGTAATAACTGAGAGGAAAGTGGAGGAGAGATTGTTGAGGATAAACATAAAAAATGCACCTGGGGTCGATGGGATCTATCCAGTTATATTAAAGGAGGCAGCAAAGGAAGTAAGCAAACCCCTAGCCATAATTATGAGAGCTTCTTTGGACTCAGGGGAGGACCCATAGACTGGAGATGTGCAAATGTGACCCCCAATTCACAAAAGAGGGTCAAAGGCTGACATAAGTAATTAAAGACCTGTTAGTTTAACTTCTGTTACAGGAAAATTAATGGAGGCACTGGTTAAAGAAGCACTGCAGGATCATCTAGACAAGAATTCAGTTATAGCTCAGACGCAGCATGGTTTTGTTAAGGGCAGGTCTTGCCTGACCAATTTGATTGGATACTATGATGTAGTCACAAAAGAACTGGATGCAGGGAATAACTTTGATATTACATATTTGGATCTTAGAAAGGCTTTTGATACTGTTGCACATGGAAGACTGCTGCACAAATTGGAGCAGTGTGGCATTGGAGGCAAATTGCTGCTATGGATAAGGGGATGGTTGAGTGGCAGAAGACAGAGAGTGGTAATCAATGGACACTGCTCAACGTGGACTAATGTTATTAGTGGAGTTCCTCAGGGTTCAGTGTTGGTCCGTTGTTGTTTTCGGTGTTTATGAATGATATTGATGATGGTATATCAAGTTTAATGTCCAAGTTTGCAGATGATACAAAGGTTGGCAGGGTTGTTAAGGACACTACTGACGCTATGGTGCTGCAACAGGATCTGGAAAGGTTGAACAGATGGTCTGAGAGGTGGCAAATGAAGTTTAACATTAACAAATGTAAAGTACTACATATGGGAAACAGTAACCCCAGAGCAACGTATCAACTCTGCGGTACTACACTGACAGGTGGTGAGAATGAAAAGGACCTGGGAGTAATTGTGCAGGCAGATATGAAGTTTCTCTGAGCAGTGCAGACGAGCTGCAAGAGTAGCTCATGGTGTCTTGTCAATGATATACAGAATTTTTCTAGAAGGGATAAGGAGGTGATTATTCCCTTGTATAAGGCAATGGTTAGGCCACATCTTGAGTACTGTATACAGGTCTGGAAGCCTCATTTCAAGAAGGATGTAGAGCTGCTGGAACGGGTACAGAGAAGGGCAACAAGATTAGTGAATGAACAAAGGGTTGCTCTTACGAAGAAAGGCTTAAGTTTTGCAAATTACAGAGTCTGGAGACTAGGCACCGGCGAGGTGATCTGATAGAGGTGTATAAGGCTTTGAATGGTTTGAGCATGCTCAGTGCCAATGGGATTCTTCCTCTTGCTCAGAATAATCACCTCCGAGGGCATAAATTCAAATTGAGGAAGGACGGATGTCGGATAGATGTGCGGAAATTTGCCTTTGGACAGCGGGTGGTTGGTTGGTGGAACCGACTTCCATCAATTGTTGTTGAAGTTGATAGCCTAAACAAATTTAAGGCTCAACTGGACAGGTATTTCGAACGAACGGAGGGGTGAAATGGGAGTGGTGTGTTTTTTTTGTTTTTTTTTTTGTTTTTTTTTGGCTGATGCTGAATAAGCTTGCTTTCTTGCATCATATGCCTCTACTAATGCTAATGCTAATAACATTAGTCCACGAAGGGCAGCACCCATTGATTACCACCCTCTGTCTACTCCCAGTTAACCATCCTTTTATCCATTGTAGCAACTTACCCTTAATAACATTCTGCTCCAATTTGTACAATAGTCTTTCATGTGCAACAGTGTCAAAAGCTTTCCTGAAATCCAAATATATGATATAAAAATTATGTTTTGCATCCAGTTCCTTTGTAACCACATCATAATATCCTATCAAATTTGTCAGACAAGACTTTCCCTTAACAAACCCATGCTGTGTCTGAATTATTGCTGCAGTCTTGTCTAGATGATGAAGTGAGGTATTGGGGATTTCAAGGGCTGCTTGGAGTCGTCATGGAACAAGTAAATATATGGGTTATGTCAGGGTAAATAAGAGTAAGAATAGGTGCACGTATACTTGCATGTACACTAATGTTAGGAGTATAGTAAATAAATTTGATGAATTTCAAGTGCTGGTGAGGACATCAAAAGTAGATATTGTTGGGATATCAGAAACATGATTCCACACACTATAAGCATTGCAAAATTATAATTTGGGGAGTACAATGTGTACAGAAATGAGACAGGACAGGAAGGGAGGAGGGGTTATGCTGTTAGTTAAGAAACACAAAATCTAAGGAAGTGCATGAAACTGACATTGGTAGACAATGCAATGTTGAGTCAGTGTAGTGTGACATAAGCACTCGGAAAGTGAAAACTAGAGTAGGTGTGTGTTATAGGCCTAATGAATGTGATGAGTATAATTAGCAATTGTGCAGAGAAATAGAGTGGGCCAGTAAATCAGAGAGTCTTATAATGGGGGATTTTAACTACCCAGATATTGACTGGAACTTGTGGATTGGTCACTCGCACACTAGCAGGACTTTTGTGGATTTATTAGATGACTGCTTTCTTCAGCAACATGTCTGAGAGGCAACCAGAAAGCCTAATACTCTTGATCTGATTATCAGCAGTGATTCTTCATGCATTACGAATCTGCAGATAAAGGGCCCACTAGGTGGTAGTGATCACAGTGTACTGATGTGGGATTTACTTAAAGATGCAACTACCATTAGGGGTAAAGGGAAGGGTTTTTGCTTTCATAAAGGTGACTATAGTGGTCTCAGAGTTTTTAAATTCTGTAGAGTGGGATCAACTGATGATGTTACCAACGGTGAATTCTAAATGGGAGGCCTTCAGGGAATTAATCTTGGAGGGTGTACTAGGCTTTTCATACCAACTAAGAAATAATGTTCAAGGTTTAGTCCTAAATGGATATCAGATGAATTGCTCGGGGCAGAGAAGAAAAATGCATGGGATGCATATAAATTATCCTGCGACACAGAAGCCTACGGCAGACATAAACTAGTCTGTAATCAAGTCACAAAGGAGATCAGGCAAGCAAAGGAAGATTACAAGAAATCTTTGCCAAAGGATGCAAAGAAAAACAGAAAGTGTTCTTTACTTATGTAAACTCTAGAAGGAAAGGGATTAATCAGATTGGTTCACTTAACATAGATGGTTTGATTATTGATGATCATGCTCAGGTAGCTGATAAATTGAATGAGAACATTCACACATGAGAAGTTATTCAAGGAGGGGAATGCAAGAAGTTTATCAAACTCTAACAGGGAGCAACATGATTTTGTAATAACTGAGAGTACAGTGGTAGAGAAATTGTTGAAATTAAACATAAGGAAGGTGCTGGGGCGGGTAGGATCTATCCAGTTATATTAATGGAGGCAGCAAAGGAAATAACCAAACCTTTAGCCATAATTATGAAAATTCCTTGGACTCTGGGGAGGTCCCCATGGACTGGAGATGTGCAAATGTGTCCCCAATTCACAAAGTGGGATAACAGAGTGATGCAAATAATTATAGACCTGTTAGTTTAACTTCGGTTCCAGGGAAAATAATTGAGTTACTGGTTAAGGAAGCAATGCAGGATCATCTAGACAAGACTGCACTTATAGTTCAGACACAGCATGGATTTGTTAAGGGGAAGTCTTGTCTGACAAATTTGATGGATACTATGATGTGGTGACAAAGGAATTGGATACAAAGAATAATTTTGATATCATATACTTGGATTTTAGGAACACTTTTGATACCGTGGCATATGGAAGACTACTGTACAAATTGGAGCAGCATGGCATTAAAGGCAAGTTGGTACAACGGATAAAAGGATGGTTGAGTGGGAGAAGACAGAGAGTGGTTATCAATGGACACTGCTCTTCATAGAATTAGTGGTATTCATGGTATTAGTGGAGTCCCCAGGGTTCGGTGTTGGGCACATTGTTGTTTGCAGTATTTATCAATGATATTGATGAAGGTATATCCAGGTTAACAGACGATACGAATGTTGGAAGGGTTGTTAACGACAGTAATGATAGTACGCTACTGCAACAGGATCTGAAAAAGTTGAGCAGATGGGCTGAGAGGTGGCAACTGAAGTTTAACATTGACAAATGTTAAGTACTGCATATGGGTAGCAGTAACCCCAGAGTACCATATCAGCTCAGTGGCACTACACTCAAGGTAGTGGAGAATGAAAAGGATTTGGGGGTAATTGTGCTGTCAGATATGAAGTTTTCTGAGCAATGCAGCAGGCTGCGAGAGCAGGTCATGGGGTTTTGTCAATGATATACAGGAATTTTGTTAGCAGGGATAAGGGGATGATGGTCACCTTGTATAAGGTGATGGTCAGGCCACACCTTAAGTACTGTATACGGGTCTGGAGGCCTCGTTTAAGAAAGATGTGGAGCTGCTGTAACGAGTACAGAGAAGGGTAACGAGATTGTTGAGTGGAACAAAGAGTTGGTTTACCAAGAAAGGCTTAAGTTTTGCAAATAGCAGCTTCTGGAGACTAGATACTTGCAAGGTGATCTAATTGAGGTGTATAAGGCCTTGAATGGATCAAGCAAGCACAATGCTAATCAGATTCTTCTTCTTGCTCAGGTGAGTAATCTGAGCAGACATAAATTCTAATTGAGGAAAGAGCATTGTAAAATAGATGTGCAGTAATTCACCTTTAGTCAGCAGGTGGTTGATAGTTGGAACCAACTTCCATCTGTTGTAGTGGAAGTCGATAACTTAAATAAGTTCAAGGTAGAACTAGACAAACATTTGAAATGAATGGATCAGTGAAATAGGAAGGGGTTTTTTTTTTTTTTTTTGGGCTGATGCTGTATAAGCTTGCTTTCTTGCATCATGTGCCTCTCTAATGCCTCTCTTCATGTTCTTTGATGCATATGAAGCATACTCCAAATTGTTATATCCTTCACTTGAAAACTGTCTACTTTTATTGTAACAGTGTGCACAGTAAGCAAAAAAAAAAAAGTACATATCCCAGTTTATCTAAATATAATATAGAAGCTAGTCACAGTACTGAATCCAATTTTTATTTTTTGAAGAAAATGTCTTAGTTTAAAATTATATTTTGGTCTGAATAACACCTAGTGTGTCTGAAAAGTTATCACATACATTTCATCGGATAGGTTCATTAATATAGTGTCAATAAATTTAACATTAATGATCCAGTTGGCTAGATCATCAATCACTGCACTGACATTTTCTGGTGGTGCTAACTTATTGCAATGTTGCTTACCTTTGGAGCGCTAACTGACCCTGTTAAAATGTCTGTTCTCCAAAATGGTTTGAACTCATTTTTTGGGCACTATCATCATCATTATTCTCTCAGATGTGGCATGATAAAAAACAATTGAATTTGGAAATACTCTGTGGCATGGTTTTTTTTTTATTGTTCAATTATTTTAGGATTTTTTTAATATTTGGCCCTGCTACCCGCTTCCTATCCATCCATAGTAAGTAATAAACACATTTGTTTTCGCCCCTTTTCACTTAACCCTACAGTCATGGTGCCCCACAGAGTAACAAAGCTGATGCCGCAGAACCTGACAGGTGCTGAACTTTTTTAATTCCTGAAAAATCTTTTTGGGTTTTGAATTCTGCTTGAAATATACTAATATTTCAACTTTTATTAATGGACTGCAATACTTATTGTAATTTTTTAGTTTTTAATAAAAATTGATTATTTAAAAAAATCTGTGTTTTTTATACTTTTTATTTATTTTTAAAATATATTAAATTCTCTGAAAATTAAAAAACATTATAGGCATAAAATATAATAATAAAACTGCTGATCACTTCCAATTGCCAGTTTCAAAAATTGTTGACCATGCAAAATTTCAAACGTGTATATGCATATATTTATGCCTATTTATGTATAAATAGTTTTAAAAAAATTTAAATATATATTAAATATCAAAATATTTTTATATTTTAAAAATATATATTAAATACTAAACTCTATCATAGCTGGTCCTAAGCCCATTTGAGAAAGAAGGAGGGGGACTGTGTCATGGCGGTATAATCATTCCAACAGTAGTGGAAGAAATGTCAATTACATAATGTCTATCTGGAGACTTCGGTAGAAAATCTACCACCTGACTAGCTATCGATGAGCTGGTAACCCATTATAGTAAATCTTTCATTACTCAAAAAACTCTCAAGAATAATTGGACTGTCTTAAATGGAAATGACCTGGATAATGGAAAAGGACTAGTGAGACTAAATATCGCAATGTGGAATATAAGAGGAATGAGAAATAAATTAGAAGAATTAGTTAAAGAACTAGAGAATCGAAAAGTTGATATCACTATAATATCAGAAACAAAGAAGTAAAATAAGGGTCTATAGCAGTGGTTTTCAACCTGGGTGCCGCAACAACATTCTTGGGGTGACGTGTAATTTGGGTTTAAATTACTTAAAGTTATTATTGTTATTTTGAAATTTATATATTTATTTCATTATAAAAGGGTACAATATAAAGGGTACAAAATATACAGTACAATATCCATTGTACCATATCTTTTTAATTTTGTAGTGATCTATAATTGATCTTTATTTAGTACCTCTATATAAAGAATAAAATTATTATATAGGTATATATTAAAGGGTCGAAAACCACTGTGTTAGGTATTTCTTTTGGCCTAGGAGTACCGTGAAAAAATTACTGGGATGCTAAGGGCGCCATGAACTGAGAAAGGTTGGGAACCTCTGGTCTATAGATACAGGGAAATTCATTTCCCTGTATACTCTGGAGTCTCTAATGTATTTATTCAATGTTCTGTTAATAAGAATATATCGATTTGCTTCCTCTTGACTCCCATGTGTATTTGTGAATATTTTTATGCCTGAAGAATGTATTAGTAATCTTAAGTTTATTGAATATGCAAAAGCCTATTAATGATTGTCCATTATTGACAGTGATCATTACTTACTACAAAGTAAACTTGAAATCTCTTCCAAAAGGATTATAAAACATAATAACAGAAAAACAATGACTAGGGCAGAAAATTTTTTAAAGCACACTTGTTGGAACAAGAAAGTATCAGATATCTATATGAAAAAAGATTAGGAGAGAAAATTAAACCTAGCACAAATGATATAGGAAAAGATTGGTAAAACATAAAAGCAATATTGACAGCAGCAGAGGAAAGCATTGGATATAAATCTTTAAAGAAAAAGAATTGGCTGAGGAGCTGGAATGAAAAAGTTCAAAATATCATAGGAAAAAAAAAAAAAAAAAAAAAAAAAAACATATAAAATACATTTACAAAGCAGCAGTGTGGATGACTACATAAATTATAAAAAACTAAGAGCAGAAGTATGAAAAGTAGCATGAACCATAAAAAGGCAAGATTGGGATAAATTTGTTAAATCTTTAGAATATGATATAACTGGTGCACAAAGAATGGGATTCAAGATATTTAAAAAATTACAAATGGAAGAAAATGACAAATTGAGGATTAATTTAATTAAAGAAGAAACAGGGAGAAAACATTCTCTTCACTATGGAACTCAGAAAAAATAGAAGAAGATAGTAGGAATATCTCCCCAGAAGAGGAAATCAAGGAAACTATGGATGCAATAAATCTAGAACTACAATATGTCTACAATCTAGAACTACAATATATTCAGAAGGCCAAGAATAGGAAGAGTCCAGGACTAGACTTTTCTAACTCACTGTCAAATAGCAACTAATGGCTGAATAACAGTGAGCCTTACAGAGTATTGTTTATATTGAAAAAGTTGTGCTAATAACTTGCTGTTCTCATGTTACTCACAATGAAATGAGATATGGACAGAACTTACTGTTGAATTGTAATTCACATAATGAACAGATAATAAGAGTCCCTTAAGAAAAAAGTGTCCAAGATTAATAAATATTTATTCTTGGGATACTTACTCAACTGCCTTTACTGTTAATTTGCCTTGTAATCCACTAGTTAAAGCATGGTGCTGAATATGGAGTGCTGCCAACCTTAGAGCCAAATCATATTTCAATTCAGGTGCAAATTTCTCTTGAACAACATCATTACAACACTGAAAAAATATTTAAATATACAGTTATTTACATATTTAACTTTTCTGTAATGATTCTTTCATCAAACATGCAAAACCAAAAAATTTAATTGTACTACTGTTAAAAATGACACTTGCAATTGAGAATTGAATTGAACTATAATATATATATAAGTAATGGAACAATATTTTCTTAAGAATTAAGAACATATTATTCTATTGTTATGCATCTACATTTATAGTAATGACATTCTGCCAACCAGAATGAATTACAGAACTCATATTTTCATATTCTTGCTGCCAAAGGAAGTAAAGCAAAAGTAATAAAAATGCTAATTTTATATTTCCAATATCTATGGTAAATGTGATATAAGTAACAAAACTCAGTTTAATTAATTTGCCAATAAATAAATTTCCATTATACTGTGGATGGCCAAGGCCAGTAGAGTTTACAACTTTACAAGTTTTGCATTATGCCGTACCTCCAAGCTGTGTCAAAAGCTTTTTCTATGTCAAAGAGAACCATGACATGGTGTTCTTTTCATACAAAGGCATCACAGACAGCTGATGAGTGCAATAGGTAGATAATGCTGTGGATTTGTAGGATCTTTTCCTGGTTTTGGAAATGCCAAAACATAAGCATGATGCCATTTGTCTGGGAAGGTATTCTCTTTGAAAATTCTGTTACAAAGAAGTAACAATGTCTTAAGGGCTGGTTCAGTAAGTTGTGCTATCATGATGTAGTGTATTCCATCTGCTGCACTGAGTTTGGTGATGGCTAAAGCATGGTACAATGCTGACATTGTGAAGGGGAGATTGCATGTTACTGATTCAAAGTTGATGGAATGTTTCTCAGCCTGTGACTTGTGTGTAAAGGAGGCATATAAGATGTCATGGCTGAGATTTTCATGAATGATTTGCCCAATGTATTCGCAACCTCCACTGGTGTTGTAACATAACAACCGTTTATAGTGAGTATTTTTTTTTTTTTTTTTTTTTTTTTTTGGTAGTTGTTGGTACATAGGCTTCTGTGGCCATAATGCACCTCCCAAGGTTTTTGCAGTTCTTTTATCCAAGCCCAAGGCGGGAATCGAACCCACGACCTTTGGGTTGCCAGGAAGGCACTTTACCCACCCGGCTAGCCCGGTCGGCTATAGTGAGTATGGGAAGGTTGATGCGTGGATGTTTTGAGTACATATATCGTATTTTGGCCCATATTGCTTGTGCTTTTGTAGTTCTTGTAATTGTGGAGGCAAAACATCTCCATGCTTCTCTTTTGCTAGTCTGCCTAATACGTTTTGCTTTTGTCCAAGCCTGTTTAAAGTGGATGAGATTTGCAGCTGTTGGAAACTTCCAGATGTTCCTTTTTTTTTTTTTTTTTTTTTTTTTTTTGGTAGTTGTTGGTGCATAGACTTCTGTGGCCATAATGCACCTCCCAAGGTTTTTGCAGTACTTTGATCCAAGCCCGAGGCGGGAATCGAACCCGCGACCTTTGGGTTGCCAGGCAGGCACTTTGCCTACCCGGCTAGCCCGGTCGGCCTTCCAGATGTTCCATGCTCTGTTCTTTACTTTTTAGCCGTGCTGCATTCATTATTCCACCACAATTTTGAGAATGCTGATATTTTGTTGGATTGTTCTGGAATCACTTGGTCTGCATAAGTATTTGGTTAGATATACATATATTTTGTAGCCAAGTTTATGGATGTCTGCTGGACCTGTTTTCCTTCTAGTATTGCTAGATGCTTATATATATCCCATATAACTTTGAAAAAGTTCCATTTGGCAGTTCTGTTAGAAAACTGAGGGATGTTTGTATCAATCCGGCATATCACTGGGTAATGGTCACTACCCAATGGATTGCTATGAATAGTCCATCTAAATAGAGGATATATGGATGCTGAGCACAGAGAGACATCAATAGCTGAAGTAGATCCTGTAGGTAAATGCGTATAAGTGTGTGCTCTATTATTGAGAGTAATCAAATTGTGCCGGTCAAGTAATTTTTCTATAATTTGTCCATGTTTTGATTTCCCCATAACGGATGATGGTTATTGAGGTTCCCTAGGATGAAGTAGAGTTAGGAAGTTGTACCACTAGTCCTTCTAGGTCAGCACAGCTTATATTTTGATTAGGGGGCAAGTATAGCGAGATGACAGTCAAGTCAAAATTAATGTTGACTCGTACTGCAACTGCCTCAAGGTTTGTTTTTAATGGGAGTCGTTTGGAGGGTATTTGAGTGTTGATCATCAATGCTACACCTCCATGTGCCAGGTTACTCAGGTTGTATATCTTGCCGATGAATTATGTAGTTCCAGAGAGAAACAGATATATGTGGCATTAGATTGGTTTCCTGTAGGCAGAGTGCAATAGGATCATATTGTGTGGGTGCCTCGGTAGCCAGATGGGCAGAGCAGCAGTGCGTAGCAAACGCTTCTTGATTAGACCGGGGTTTGAGCCCATGCCCACCAAATACGGAGGATGCGGAAAGGTCAGGGAATGACCACCATGTATCCCCTGAGCAATATGGCCTTAGTTGCTAATGCTCTTAAAAACCAAATAACAAACAACAAACAAACATATTGTGTGAGGAGATCTTGTATGTCATTTAAATTGCTGCAATATCCTCTACAATTCCACTGCAGAAATGTAAGCATTATCTAGGTTTAGTAGAATTCTCGATTTGTTTTCGAGGGGCTAAAGGTTTGTTTCGCTCAGGTTTCTCTTTCTTCTTCTTTGGAAAGAAGGGTTTTCCCGTATCCACATCCTTGTTAGTGAATAGTTCTAATACAAGGATTTTTTTGGCCTCTTGGACAAAAAGTCTTTTCCAGCCCTGAATGCTAATGTACTTGGCCTCTTGGTAGGTGACATTGTGTTCAATTTTGTACCACTGTACACTTTTTCCTGTTTCCAGAGGGGACACTCCTTGGAAAACACCGGATGGGCTTCTCTGCAGTTAGGACAACTCGGTGTTATTGCTATGCAATCAATATTCATGTGCTCGGTGGATCCATACACAGCATAGGCAGCTGCGCCTCTGCAGACTGTCTGCAAGTACTCAAACTTTTCGCACATGTAGCAGAATAAGAGGTTTGGAATGTACACTCTAACATGGCAGTTAAGATAATCTGCTTTGATTGTTGATGGTGGTTTAGGATTATGTTCCGAGTAGGAACAAGTATGCCATCCTTCTTTGTCATTATTCTTCTTACACCGATGACTTCTTGGTCTTGTAGTTCCTGTTTTAGCTCTACATCTGACATGTTCAGGAGATCCCATTCGGTGATGACACCTCTTGATGTGTTCAGGGAACTGTGTGGTGAAACTGTAACAGAAATTCCACCAAAAGTTTTGTTTCAGTAGTTGCTCAGATTGTCGGGCAGTGGCAACTTTAACAAATAAGTCTCCCAATCTTAATCGACGAACTGTCTTGGGTGTACCTATTATGCTTTCTAGGCATTTCTGCACTAGAAACGGTGAAAGTTTTCCAACAGGTTATTCTTGGGTCGAGTGTATAATAAGAAAAGTTGGAATTCTGATTCTGGCTAGATCAGTCTTTTGACATTTAGCTGCAACAAAATCAGTCTCTGACTGTTTCCGCCCTGTAGGGGTCTCATCTATGCACCCAGTGGATTTCTGGGTTTTAGGCACTTTTTGCTCCATTTCACCCTGGAAGGGAGAGCTTTTCCCTTCCAGGTTACTGGCAGACCACGTGGAGGCAGGAGCAGTGCCACCTTTGTGACCAAGCAGTAGTGGGTTAGTATTAAAAGTAAAAACTAAGAGAAGAAAGAAAGATGGTTTCTTTTCCTTCTGATCTAGTAAAGTGTTTTCTTTACTGAATTAACTGAATATTAATGTAATGCTGAAAACAATTTTATTTTACCAAGAAAGAGTGCAAATTTACTGGCAAAGACACTTGATACAAAATTGCTTGGCACCTGGGGCCAGGGTGCGGGAGGCTGGCAAAGGATTAGGAAATCCCTAATTACTGTCTCTAAAGCCTACTGCTATTTAACGGATTATTTTAACAATGTTTCAAAGAATAGCTTTGAGTGGAAATAACAAAATTAATATCTGACAAGACTAAGCTGATGACACAGAAGCATCAACACTATTAATCAACCAACGAATGTTAAAATAATCTGTAAAATATGTTTTTCATAAATTTTATTGTGATCTAATATAAACATTAATTTTTACGATCTAATTGAAATATCTGCGGGCTGGATCCGACCCACTGCCTGTAGTTTTGGGACCCCTGCAGTAGACTGTTGAATGGCACATTTAAAATAATCGCACATTGAGAATGGATGTATACGTACAGCGCAGATGTCTTGCACTGCTGAAAAAAGAAAATGGCAAGATTACTGTATTTGTTTATGTTCACCATTTTCAAAGTGAATTATTATTATTATTATTAGCCATATGGTGCAAGGTACCCTGAGGCTTATGGAGAGAGAGAGAGAGAGAGAGAGAGAGAGAGAGAGAGAGAGAGAGAGAGAGAGAGAGAGAGAGAGAGAGAGAGAGTCAGAAGTAGAAGGGAATCACCAAGAAGGCAAGAAAGAGAAGAATGATGATATCCACTCAGGTCTCTGGGTTTGCCAAGCCCATACTCACCAAATGCAAACCCCTGAGGCTGATATCATGGATTATACCACTGTTTTACATTTATTTTAAAATAAAAATCCCTTACTATGCATGGCTCCGAAAGTTAATAAACTTAATACAGGGAAGAAAAGAAGAACAACATTAAAGCTTAGTGACAAACTTGATTTAATCCAAACTATTACATTAGAGTCACCCGGAATGTTAACTCATATGCTCATGGATTGTGTCTGTAAATTGTGTGTGTTCTCTACTCGATTTGTCTGTTTTGCTATCTATGCAGGAGACCCACTGACTCAGTCACGGAGTGAAAAAAGTTCCTGATGTCACTGACAGGATTCGAACCCGGGCCTTTTCCACCCAGTATGGGGAGGATGGTGACGATACCACTGTGCTACCCGTGCAGACTAAACTTGATATAATAACGAAAATAGAACAGGGGCATAAGCAAAAGTGTATTAATAGCAAAATATAATGTTGGATCATCAACATGTTTGTTTTTTATGTGCAGTTAATAAAACTGCATTCTTAATCTCTCTATTTCTTATTTGGCCTCATTATTTCTGCATTAAATACATTAAAAATAAAACTTTCTAGATAACAGAAAAATCGAAATAACAGCATCTTGAATCCCCAAAGGTGCCGTTCTTTTGAAAGTCTACTGTAATCTGTATAAGGAATCTGAATGTGGTCATTGTCAAAAGGGTTTCCTGCTGCTTTATCTGCCCACTCATTTTGTGATATTCCAGAGTGGTCAGGGATCCAACAGAATATGACAGTCTGTTTATTGTTATCAAGTTGTTATCAACTTTCTGAGATCTTATTTGTTTTAGGAATGGATGTGTAGAGTAAAAATTATCTTGGACGGACATCACTGCACTCAAAGAATCTGTACAGATTATGGTCTTTGGACTAAAATCATTAGTAAGAAAGGTCAAAGCCATATTAATAGCACAGTTCTGCATTTTTGTAATGAGACAGAGACTGTTTATGTTGGTAGGATTACAGCAGCTCCCACAGCTGTGTCAGTTTTGGAGCCATCAGTATAAATTTAGAGTTTGTGCATTTACCAAGGCATGGGCTGCATGTAGTTTTTAAAAAGTTTAATTGTTCATGAAATTTTTCCCCAGTGATAAAAGTAGCTATCATATGAGGTTAGCACATCTTCCGTAGCGGTTGCACTATTTCAGTATATTTATAAGTTTTGGTCAAATACACATTCCATCACTGAATAAGCTCTTGTAGATGGATTCCTGTAGGTTTGTTTTCATGAGGTTTACCCATTAAGGATTATAGGGGTCCTTAATGGGTAAACTGCTATGACTGAATGGGATGAGAAGGAAGACTATGTATTTTAATTGCATAATCAAGAAGAAGCATCTTTCTCAAGGTGAAGTGGAGGTTCACAGGCTTCCATATATAGGCTTTGGACTGGAAACATCCCGAATTCCCCAACAGCAATCCTGAGCACACCATCAAGGCTGTGCCGAGACATTTTAGTGCCTGAGGCAAAAATGAAAAATTGCACCCTGTGCAATTTTTCATTCCTACTGTTAATGATGCCAATGTTGGCAATTATTTAATCTTTCTTTTGGCACCCCTTTCAGCTTTTCACATGAGGCAAGAGCCTCATTCGCCTCACCCTCGACAAGACTCTGCACACCACATTGTACTGGGTTGAGACATTCTAATAGAATCATAACTGGAGATCTAATTGAGATCCAATTAGTTATCTAATTGGATCTCAATTAGATAACTCTGTAATCTAATTGAGATCTGATCAAAGCCCAGTATATGGGGTGCTGAGAATCATAGTGGTGTAAGTCAGTAATTTTTTGAATATGAGCTGTTTGTATTTCCAGCCTTCTCTAGGTGTCCACTGTTTAGTTTCATAGTGAAGTAAATCAAAGTTACAGTTCTAACCAAGAGATGCCAGCACTTGTTTTGCATAATTAACAAAAGGTTTAGAATCATAATGAAGTAAGTCTGACCTACACCATTCTATTCCTAAACAGCTTGTGTGATGTTTCAAGTTTTATGTTTCAAGTTTGTATTGTTGTAGCAAGATGTTTTTTTTTCAAATTTCATGTTTTATATTTCATGTCATGGAGCAAGATGTCTTTTTAGTTGAAATCTCAAGAAATGAAGGATTATTTACTCAATTGTAATGATAGTAATAAGGATCCACATTATGAGTTGTCAACTGATGATAGTGATTTAAAAGGTAAGCTATTTTAATTAAATTAAAAAAAAAACATTATATATCAAGTAAATTATAGGCAATATTCTTATTGGTTATGTTTAAACTTTACTGTTGGTTTGAGATTCTACTATGAAAATATTTAACTAAACACATTCTAAATTTTAGTAGTAGGGTATTAGACAACAATTTTAAGTGTTATTTATTTATTGCCTTTATTAGCCTAGGTTCTGATTTGAAATGTGTTTTGACCATGTTAGTGAACAGATTGCCAGGTCTATAGCTGCAGTTGTTCCAGTGGAGAAATTAGTATAAGTGTCAATGGATTGGTATTTGATGATCAAATCATCAAATACCAATCCAGAGTTGACCACATTGGAGAACATATTGTCAGGTCTACAGCTGTAGTTGTTCCAATGGAGAAAGGAATTTAAGTATCAGCACCAGTATTCAGCAATATTAGATTATGTTAGTTAAGTAGTGATTCAAGAAGTTTTCCTTGTTTTCAAGAAGTTTTCCTGGAGTCATTCCAGCTCCATGGATGCCAGGTGCAACAAAGATAAGAGCTGACCTCACCAACTGTAGCTACCACCTATGCCTTGGACAAGTGCGATTTACAATCCCATGAACTTGTCACATGTCAGAGAGCCCCCATAGCGATGAGACAACATCTACTGCTTACATCCCATATTATCCGGGCACTTCAGATCGCATTTCTAAGATCTTACGTGGATACTGGATAAAGTGCCTGCAACTTCCCGGTAGAGGATTGCGATCACTTGTCTTGAGGGTGAAGACACCCATCCTCCCTCTTTTATGCAGCAGTGTGATATTCTGCATCACATGCCACGATTGTGGCAGCTGCTATGTGGGGGAAACTGCCAGAAGGCTCCAGGACCGCTTCTCTGAACATGAAAGGGCCATTCAATTAGCTGATTCAATTAGTGCACTCTGCAGCTGCAGAGCATTATTGGTTGATGCAACACGACCACCAATCCCGCCACTACCATCAATGACTGTGGCTTGAGTCACTGCACATATCTAGTTGTCATAGCGTTTTAAACCACAATAGAAGTGTGCGGCTACACCCAATTATGGAGTCTGGAGTGTTACAGCATGACAAACACTGGCACTCAGCCCATATACACACCCAGCATGTACAACAATCACCTAGTTCTGCACTGTGATACTTTAGCATTCGCACATCCTCGTGCCCACTCTCTCTTTTTACTCAACATGACCATGTTCTGCACATTCCATTTGTAACGTTTCAATATTTTATATTTTATGTATGTATCCACACAGTTGACGAAGAGATATTTAAATCTCAACAGCTCCTGTTAATTACTTAATCTTGGTTACTGTTTATTATTAAACTGGTTGAACTGAATTTCTTTCCTCATCTATGGAACCTGGTACCACGGGCCTCTTCAATTCAAAGACCAAGAGTTTTAGCAGAGTCCAAGAATGCATATTACTTGCAGTTTCAATTAATAAATCGCCAGATCTAAGTGACTTTGCTGTGTTTTCTAAACATTTCTGTATGGGAAATAGGGACAAAGTACTCATACACTTGTTTGAAAAGAAGTGGAAGATAAGGAAAGATGGGCAGTACCATTGCTCTTTGTCAGTACACAGTCTTTTTGACTTTGATATGTCATGGCCAGTTTTGTGTAATTTAGAGTATGATGAGCAAAAAAGGGTCAACTGGAGCATAATTGCTGAATTCCATGTTCTGCTCCTTTTTACCCTAAGGAAATAGTTCTTTCCACCAACATTTCCAATCCCTCCATGTGGAGGCAGGAGTGGTGCTAACCAGCGACCAAGCCATCAGAAGAGCAAAGAGCAGCAACATTGCTAGTGAAGGTAACAGCAACATTGCTAGCAGGGGTAGCAGTAACACTTTGAGTGGAGAAAAAATGATGAAAGATAGTACTTGCACTAGAAAGACACTAGTAACTTGCACTAGGAATATTGCTTAGAAACTATCGCTTGGCACTCAGGATCTGTTATACCTATAATGTTAGCATCTGATGACATTATAGGTATAATGTCACAGTTAATCATACTGTGAACTTATGAATTTAATTATTTGTGTTTTCACTAACTTTAACACGTAATGTTAAAGAATGTTTAACATGTAACATTAAATAACATGAACTAACTTTAACATGTATAGTTAAAGTTAGTTTATGCTATTTATGGTTATTTATGTTAGTTGTAATGGCTACTCCCACATTATCTCAGCAGGCTCTGTAAATCCCTCTCCTGCTTCCAGCTACTGCATGTCACAATAGATGCAATGCAAGAATTAAATCCACCCTGCTTATGGCTGTCATTAAACTATACAGTCCTCCTCCTCCTCCTCCTCCTCCCCTCCTCTCCCCAAATGGGCAGTTTTCTGACCCACATAAAATTGCCTCAAGCACTGGCAAATATTGCACTCTTCTATTCTACTGTATCCCATTTCTTAAAAAAAAGTCCCTTTTTTGTCAACAAGAACTGGCCATGCTGTAAAAAATTCTACCCCATGAGCTCTGCACCTCTCCAGGGGTTAAGTGATTCACAAGGATCTCCCTCTTATTATGTCTTTACAAACCTTTGTATCATCTTGTAATGAATGCCAAGTAATATTAGTCTTCTCCACTGGTGAAGCGGTGCTTATTCGAGGTAGTGCAATACCATGGCAACTCATTGTGAAGGTTTACACAATACAGATATAATTAAAATGACACCAATTTATCTACTTTGGTAGTTCAGTTTGTACAAATATGATGCAATGGCACTAACTTGCCTGCTAGCCATCATAGAAACTACTTCCATTTTTCCAAATTCCCATATGATATTTCAGAAATATTCACTACCTTTTGGTCTGCTAAACACTACTCTTCCACCTATCTTATATCTACCTTCCTTTATTTCCCCCTTTTTTTTTTTTGTTCTGCCTCTCTTCTTACATTTTTATTTTACTGAAAAAGAATGTCAGAAACACTTATTCTCATACTATTTGTCTTGGCTTAAGACTATAGTTCTGCATAAGGAATTTCTATGTCCTAATTTCTTGGTAAGTACATATATTTTGTATAATTATGTACCTGGTCTTTTCTTTCTTACTTTCTATTTTAAAAACTGAACTAGAAATTTTGTTGGTGATATCACCATCAGCATTCCAATAAAAGGAAAAGAATACCATACTGATCCTCTCTTTAAATGAGACAACATAGTGTGTCAGAGAAGCTAAGACAGAAGACCAGCATGCATTTGAATAATCAATTCACTTGAGGCTAACACAAGGAGACTTAAAACTTGGAAGAACCCAGTTCATTTATTACATATGGTATGTAAGAAATATAATGTTTAGTACAAATAAGAAATATAATAAATTCTTTAAGAGGTGTGATACATAGGTAAAAGTTATAAGCTGAAAGAGAAGTGCTCTAACCTGCATGGAATACAAATAAATATTTATTTCTACTTTTAGTTACAGAAAGTTAAAATAATTTGATCTGTTATCATAGCTATTTCATGGTTACAAATCCTATTTCATTTTCCTAGTATTGAAAGTCTTTCTCACCACATTTATTAATTTGCACTCCATAAAGGTTAAACTGCTTTTCTTCCAATGCATGAGAAATATAGTTTAAAACCTGTAAAGCAGATGGCACAGTGTGTTTTGGTGATTGAATAACAACAACAAAAGAGAGAAACACAAGCTGGGATGGCAATAATCTTAATTAAAAACCATAATGGTATGTAGACAAAAAATTCGGCACAGATCTGATCGTAAAGTTAGTCATTTGAAAAACTGTAAAACATTTTGGCAATTGAGCGTTGCAAAGTCCTTAGAAATCACTGTGTACTTATTCTTCTAATTTGGTCCATGCAAATGGCTGTTGTTGTTATTTGGTTTTAAGGAACATTAGCAACTAAGGCCATATTGCTCCAGGGATATGCGGTGGTTATTCCCTGACCTTTCTCCATCCTCTGTATTTGGTGGTCACGGGCTCGTTTCCCAGTCTAATCAAGAAGCGTGTGCTACGCACTGCTGCTCCTGCCCACCTGGCTACGGAGGAGCCATGCAAAGGCCAATGCACATGTTAAATCTTCCTCCACTATTGCATCAGTATTCGTCTTGTTCATAGAAAAATATAAACATCTGCAAGTTGCTTACTGAGTGGTTTAATTGCTACATTGTCTAGAATTTGTAGATGTTGGAACATATTTCACCACAGGGACTCACATCTGGTGAGTATGGGCTTAACACACCCAGGGTCCTGAGCCGCGCATTAGCATTAGTAGAGACACATGATGCAAGAAAGCAAGCTTATACAGCATCAGCCAAAAAAAAAAAAAAAAAAACCCTTACCATTTCACCCATCTAGTCACTCCAAATGTTTCTCTACTTCAGCCTTAAATTTATTTAAGCTATCAACTTCCACAGCAGCAAATGGAAGTTTGTTCCAAAAATCAACTACCTGCTGGCTAAAGGCAAACTTCCACACATCTATTCTACAACTGTCTTTCCTCAGTTTGAATCTATGCCCCCTCAGATTTGTAATCTGAGCAAGAGGAAGAATCCCATCAGCATTGAGCCTGCTCAGTCCATTCAAGGCTTTATACACCTCATTCAGATTGCCTCACAAGGGCCTAGTCTCCAGAAGCTGCAATTTGCAGAACTTAAGTCTTTCTTCATAAGAGCACCCCTTTGTTCCCTTCACAAGTCTTGTTGCCCTTCTCTGTACTCGTTCTAGCAACTCTACATTCTTCCTAAAATGAGGCTTTCAGACTCTCAATACTCAAGGTGTGGCCTGACCATTGCCTTATACAAGGGGATAATCACCTCCTTATCCCTGCTTGCAAAATTCCAGTATATCATTGACAAGATCCCATGAATTACTCTGGAAGCCTGTCTGCACTGCTCAGAAAACTTCATTTCTGACTGCACAATTACCCCCAAGTCCCTTCCATTTCCACTACCCTGAGTGTAACACCACCCAGTTGCTACATTTCTCTGGTGGTTACTGCTACCCATATGCAGTACTTTGCATTTGTCAATGTTAAACTTCAGTTGTGACTTCTCAACCCATCTACCCAACTTTTTCAGATCCTGTTGCAGCAGCATACTGTCATTACTGTTATTAACAACCCTGCCAATCTTTGTATCATCTGCAAACTTGGACATTAAGCCAGATATACCTTCATCAATATCATTGATAAAAATACAAAACAACAATGGGCTCAACACCGAACCCTGCTCCATGTTGACTAATAACATTAGTCCACATAGAGCAGTACCCAATGACCACTACTCTCTGTCTTCTCCCACTCAAGCATCCTTTAATCCATTGTAGCAACTTGATCTTAATGCCATACTGCTCCAATCTGTACAGTAGTCTTCCATGCGCAACAGTATCAAAAGCTTTCCTGAAATCCAAGTATATGATATCAAAATTATTTTTTGCCTCCAGTTCCTTTGTGACCACATCATAGTATCCAATCAAATTGGTCAGACAAGACTTCCCCTTGACAAATCTATGCTGTGTCTGAATTATTACTGCTGTCTTGTCTAGATGATCCTGCAATGCTTCTTTAACCAGTGGCTCCATTATTTTCCCTGGAACAGAAGTCAAACTAACAGGTGTGTAATTACTCGTGTCATCCTTTGATCCCCTTTGTGAATTGGAGATACATTTGCACATCTCCAGTCCATGGGGACTTCCCCCGAGTCTAAGGATGCTCACATAATTATGTCTAAAGGTTTGCTTACTTACTTTGCCCCCTCCTTTAATATAACTGGTTAGATCCCATCTACCACAGGTGCCTTCCTTATGTTTAACTTCAACAGTTTCTCCTCCAATTTGCTCTCAGTTATTACAAAATCATTTAACTCCCAGTTATAATTTGATAAACATCTGGCCCTCTCCTCCTTGAATAACTACTCGTGTGAATGTAGATGCAAAATACTCATTTAGTTCGGCAGCTATCCGAGAATGATCATCTACAGTCAAACCATTGATATCAAGTGGACCAATTTGATTCATTTCCTTCCTTTCAGAGTTTATATAAGTAAAAAAGTATTTGCTGTTTTTCTTTACATCCTTTGCCAAAGATTTTTCATAATCTGCCTTTGCTTGCCTAACCTCCTTTGTGACCTGATTACAGACTAGCTTGTATCTACCATAGGCTTCTGTGTCCCTTGACAATTTATGTGCATCCCATGCATTTTTCTTCTATGCCACAAGTCTCATTAGTTCATCTGACATCCATTTGAGCCTAAACATAGAGCAGTATTTCTTAGTTGGAACAAAAAGCCTAATAGCTTCCAAAATTATTTCCTTGACTGCTTCCATTTAGAATTTGCTGTTGATAACATCATAAATTGGTCCCACTGTATAGAACATAAAAATCTCTGAGACCTCTGTAGTCACCTTTACGAAAACAAAATCCCTTCCCTTCACCCAAATATATTCCTTAGTAAAATAGAATTACTGTTTATTCCTAACTGTAATTATTTTTATTATCCTAAATTACATAATTTACAATCTCTCTCTATCTCTCTCACTCACTCTCATTCTAAGCTAACAGTAATTTCATGTTTAATGAGAAAGAAAGTTTTTATCAAGTTATTCTTTTTCAAATTTTCTGTTTGTACCAAGTAATCCTTTTTACATTTTCAGCAGCAATGAATGCAAACTACAAAATACAATAAATTATTTTACAATTTCAGAACTAATAAGGTTGTTTGTATATTAGTTAAATATTTCATTCAGTTAGATTTTTTATATCTTAGTAAAGTTTCAGTTCACCTGAACAAATAGATAATCAAATGCAACAGGATCCTTCTGTAATAATTCGCATACATCTTTTGGTACAAAAGTTAACCGAAACAGACAACGAAGATGATGTGCTCCTGGCCTAGCTGCAATCTTTAAAAATAAGACAAAATAAAAAATAAAAAAGAATCAAATAATTAATACTATTAATATTTTTTTCTTACAAATATTAATTCTGAGGTTAATGTTTCTGAAGGTGTGTTCTTCTTACTTAAAGTTAAAAAATAAAAATTCATGATAATATCTAAATTAAGATGTTGACAAAGTAGTCAAACCAGGGCCATATTTAAAATTTTACTAGCCATAGACACTAAGCATATGGGTGTTATTTAATGTTTTAATATTTCAGTTTGGTTATTAAAAATATTCAATTTAATAATAAATTAAATGATTTATATTCATATATATATATATATATATATATATATATATATATATATACATCAATACATCTGATAAATACTACATTTAAAGTGAAGGAATGCAGAATGAAAACTGTGTATTTCAGAGTGGACTAATTGCTATTAGGTATTGCACATATGATTAGCACTAGCCTAAATGGTGCCTCAAGGGAAGTTGCTTGTTTCAATAGCACCAATACCAAGACTACCTATTAATGGTTAAAGCCTGCCCAAGTCATCAGCCCTTAATGTGATTTTCAGTTCATCTTCCCTTTATGCTGGCCTCAACTGCATACAATGTGAGTAAAGAAAACAGAGATACAACTTTACTGTCAAATTTTTATGCACTTTTGTAAAAGAAGAAAAAGAAAGGGCAACCCAATACTGTATATTACCAATTCTTTATTATATGGAAAATGAGAGATATAAAATTCTTTTTCACAAAAGGAAGCAAGAGATGTAAAAGATGTTTACTAAATATCTGGGTGATATTATTATTATTAGCCATGTGGTGCAAGGAAGCCCAAGGCTTTTTCTGCACCAGCCAAAAGGAAGGGGAAAAAAGAGAGAGAGAGAGAGAGAGAGAGAGAGAGAGAGAGAGAGAGAGAGAGAGAGAGAGAGAGAGAGAGAAAGCATGCCCTGGGTGTGCCAAGCCCATACTCACCAGATGTGATCCCCTGCCCTGGGTTAGATTTAAAAAAAAAAAAAAAAAAAATGCACAGAGGATTGGATATAACAATAACATGAACAAGGAAAGAGGGTTCCAATATCATTCTTTCTAACAAAATCTAGTTGGAGCACACATTTATTGATAATTGAGTCCAATTTCATTTAATAATGACACTGATTAGAAATCTGAATTTTAATAACTCATACAATGAATTAATTCACTAAAAAGTAACACTCGGGTGTGCAGTTAATAATACTGTTGCACAAATCTCACATACACACATATTATATTATAAACAGAAAAGAAAAATATCTGGATTCTGAAATGACTGATGTTAAACAGCAATTTTTATGAGACTGTTACTGATGTTTGTAGATGGTAGAAAGTAAAATGTAAAAGAAACTTAAATGAGGTTGACAGAGAATTACAACTAGATCTTGCTTTGTAAATTGTTGCACTGAATGGAAATTCAAAACAAACTTTTTAGCATTAAAACAAATAATTCACAAAACTTTTTGAGACAACTCACACACAAGTTAAAATTATTTTATTTGCAGAAGATGCTATTCTTTACACAACTTACCTTTGCCAATGTATCTCTGGGATCAAGAATAGATAATTTGTTCTTCCTTAGGGACTTGATGTGTTCAACTACTAAGCTGAAATGCTCAACACATTTTATAGAAAGTTTTTCTTGTAAAGCATTAAGGACATCCTGTGCAACATAAAGATATAATCACAAGAGGAGTTATGTAATTTAGCAACTACATTTTATTTTTTAATAAATACAAAAATGCAAACTATATATTTGATTAGGATATGATTTCATAATGTATGTTGTTTAGTGGATTGAGATTATGCTTGTCATGCAGAATTTCATGAGTCTATTTTGCAAAATAAAAAAAGTGACAAACAAATAAAATTTCCAGAGAAAACAGGAATAATTTTGAACTGATCATAATCTATTCAAGATCACTTTGATTAAATCTGAAAAGTGACAATCCCTTAATAGGCTCTTTTAATAAGAAGTACTACCATAAGAGATTTCTCTAAGACTTCGATAATTTTGGTTTCTAAATTAGGATCTTAGGATTTCTGTTTATCATTTCTCTACTAGTCACACTAGTAGAGGGGGGGGAGATTCCATTGGATTGGAAAAGTGCCAATGTATCTCCAATACATAAGGGCAATTCTAAGAGTGTAGTGGGCAATTACTGACTGATCAGTCTACCTTCAGTAGTAGTGAAAATCATGGAGGCAATGATCAAGAATGGAATTCAGGATCATTTGGATAGAAATGGAATTCTAAAGGACACGCAGCATGGTTTTGTAAAAGGACAATCATGTTTAACAAATTTGTTAGCTATTTTGACAGGGTCGCTCATGAGCTGGATTTAGGGAATAATTTCAATACTGTTTATTTGGATTTCAGCACAGCATTTGACTCAGTCTCATATGAGCAATTAGTTTATAAGCTGAAACAGGTTGGAATCATAGGGAAAATCCTTAGAAGGATAGCAGGATGGTTTAAGGGCAGGAGGCAGAGGGCTCTGACAAATGGTTATTCCTCAGTTTAATGTAAGAAGTGGGGTTCCCCAAGAATCAGTATTGGGACCACTGCTGTTTCTGATTTTCTTAAATGACAATGATGAAGGGATAGAGGATGTGATGTCTAAATTTGCAGATGATGTAAAGATTGGTAGAGTAGTTAATTATCACCGCCAAGCAGAGCTTCTTCAGAATGACCTAGATAGACTTCAGGGATGGTCAGAAAAGTGTTCATACAAGCTGATCATCACACTTGATGCATTCATTAGATCTGCAGTACACTACTACTCTGTTTTGCTGTATCACAATATATATTTGCCTTCTTAAAATAACATCACCTCAGCAGCTCACCTCTGTATGTGCACTACCAGGACTCTCTCCAGTGCTCGAAACAACTTTAAAGCTGGAATAGAGGCAGCAAGACTATGCTAGCTGATCTAGATTCCCATTAGTGTTACACCAATCCAGCAGATTATCTAGGGTCAAGCCTGGTTGTTCCAATGAATTATCTAGAATCTAACCTGTCCAGTTCAGTCCTGTGGATTCATTAGAGTCCAGCCTGTGAAAACCATTTTAAAACTATACCCTTTAAATGTAATGATGTTGTATCTGACTGATGCCCATCATAACTAGATAACATGAATAAATTCAAGGAGGAACTAGACAAACTACTGGAGGGGATGGATTGGTGAAATTGAAAGGTTTTTTTTTGGCTGATGCCATATAGTTTGCTTTCTTACATTGTTTGCCACTACTAATACTAATAACTTCAAATGACCCGACTATACTAGATGACAGAAGAAAGTTTTGTACCTGGTTCCTGTTTGAACAGAACAAACAAATAAGAAAATCCCATTTCTCAAATTTCAAATTTGTTCAAAAATTTATGTTCTTAATGACACTATAGTCAATTCACATATAAGCAATGCAATTGTTAGGCTGTTCAATTTTAGTCCATTGAAAGCACTAATATCTATAAATGAATATAATACAAAAAATTGTTTTCAGCTTGTCACTAATTAGAGCATTTTTGCATAAACTTAAAAAAGGAAGGGAAGGGATGGAAAAGGGCTTCCAAATTTGACAATTTAACTGCTCAGTATTATAACACTGCTGTACAGAATGATATTTTTTTAGTTAACACCGTATTAGCAAAGTGCTTATTTGAAAATTATATCAAATACTGCATTTTGTCCCAATTTATAAAAACCTATATAATGTTGTTCTACTGCAAAAATAATAAAATATCAACAACTAATCTATGCCAAAAAACAGATTTCTTCATAACTGCTTTCACAGTTTGTCTACTGCAGTAGAAGCCTGTATACTAAAAATTCTGTTTACACAGAACATCAGCCTTAATGACTTTCTGTTTCTATAAATTTTTAGAAGGTAGGAACATCATCTGATCTCCAGTGTAATAATTTAAAATTTGACCCATACAGAAAAAACTACTTAATTCAATTGACTGTAAGTCCAGTTAGTATTCTTCTACTATAATTGAGCACCAAACATTTCTTTTTGTTCCATCAAGAGAAAGCCATTTCCCCTTGCCTTTCTCTTTATATTACCTGTACTCAAAAAATCATCAACAGATGACAAACCGTTGAATAATTACAATGCAATTTTTGCAACAGTTTACTTCAGTGTGCCTTCTGGAATGACATTCTTTATGAAGGATCTGTAAGAACTTTTTATGCATCTTTAAATGAACTCCTTTATTCACAGCTTAAAAGGATTATACTTTAGTCCATATATAATTCTATTAAATGTTCAATAAAATTGTACATGATCATTAATTGTACATAATGAAATTGTACATGCCTATCTTTCAAGGCTTCTTTCATGCAACTATACTAACTAAATACAAGTGGATTGATTGTAGCTATGATAATAGGCTCGGCTCACTGCAGGGACATACAAATGATGCAATTGGCTATAACATTTTTGTATGATTTTCTTAGTTATTGCAATATTTATTTCAATAATATCATTTTTGTAATATTATAAATTAAATACTAGCATACATTTGGTAACACGACACTTTGTTCCCTACTAGTGGGCAAAGGTTAAAGTATAACTGATAAGAGTACAATAATTTGCAAAATAACTGATATAAATAATTTAAAAAAAAAATTGATATGGAAATAGATTATGTTTTGATACAACAGTACTGTGCACAAGCTTTTGAGTAATGCATGTCATGTTTCAGATATACAAATTAGCTCATGTCTATATGAAAATGATACGTCACCACCAGATACAGAGGATGAGGAAAGGTCAGGGAATGACCACCGCATTTCCCGGAGCAATATGGCCTTAGTTGCTAATGCTCCTAAAAAAACCAAAACAACAACAAACACTCTCCTCCAGAAATTTACATAAGCTATAAATTATTCTGGAAGACTGTATTACGAGACCTCTTCAACACTCTCATTAAGAGCATGATATTGCCTATCTGTTGGGGATAATCAATGCTCCCTTTTAATTTATATACAGAAGAGGATGCTATAAATTTAATAGGGAGCATTGATTATCCCCAACAGATAGGCAATATCATGCTCTTAATGAGAGTGTTGAAGAGGTCTGGTAATACAGTCTTCCAGAATAATTTATAGCTTATGTAAATTTCTGGAGGAGAGTATTTGTTGTTGTTTTGGTTTTTTTAGGAGCATTAGCAACTAAGGCCATATTGCTCCGGGAAATGCGGTGGTCATTCCCTGACCTTTCCTCATCCTCCGTATCTGGTGGTGACGGGCTCGAACCCCGGTCTAATCAAGAAGCGTGTGCTACGCACTGCTGCTCCTTCCCACCTGGCTACGGAGGTGCCAAGGGAGGAGAGTGTAACTTTGAATGTTTCCTCAGAATAATATGATTGAGGCTATACAAGAATTCAGGACTATAGTTTTCTTTTCAGCCATAATAATTTGTTTTATAAAAAAATTAATATTTGTGATACATTAAAATAGTAAAATTAAAAATGAAAGACTCTCTTCTGAAATCTATCACTGAAGTACTGTGATGCTTTCTGAACTTTTAATGACATATGAAAGGCATATTTCTCCCAAGAAAAATTATAAACTGTAGAATTCTTACCTTGTTTTTGTTACTAATTTATACATATGCCATTTGTTAGTTGTAATTTAATTTGTAAAGCATCTCTCTCTCTCTCTCATCCCAATGTGTGAAACAATGCAGCATGCTACACTATAGTCAATTCACATATAAGCAATGCAATTGTTAGGCTGTTCAATTTTAGTCCATTGAAAGCATTAATGTTTAAAAGAGTAGAATGAACGTTACTTTAATAATTGTATTGTTTTTGCTATAACAGGTGATTTTGAGATAAAAGACTAGTTGTAAAGTTATCTTATTATTACCATGACAAAAATGGAGAGAATTTTGTGCACTTTCTTCCAGTCAATTCTGCTTAGTAATGTTGGTGCAGTCTCTAACGTCAGAAACAGATAAGGACTGGTCACTAAGATCTCTACCTTAGTGACTAGTCCTCACCTGTTTCTGTGTCAATAAATTATTGTTTCTGGCTTAAAGAACATAGTAAGTGTTTGTTTGAAGAAATAGGTATTGGACAACTTCTTATTTGTCACATCTACATGACTGCTGATAAAAGGAACTGGAGGACAACATCCCATATATACTTGATGGAATTAGGTCTAAAGAACCTGGGTGATCACTCCAATCAGCAGTCATGTAGATGTGAAAATAAGAACTGAAGCACATGGAAGTATTTTTGAGGATGATACATAGATATAATGATGTGTGGCATGCCGCTTGCAGCCTTCTCATATGATCAGTTCCATTGAGAATGTGACTACAGGCACAGCTAATTGCGATCAATGACACCTTATAATGGCATTTATAAATCAGAAAGATTTATAAATGCCATTATCAGGTGTCGTAGTGATATAGTTTGTCAAGAACTGTAATAGCTCATTAGCAACAACTGTATGTTCAATGAAGCACACTACTCACAACAGTAGCGTGCTCCATTGGCAGTACATTGAATGCTTGGGAGTAAGCTCTTTCGGTAATTTGGGGATTCCCCCACCCAACTGTTACTTTAATATAGGCCCTGACTTTTGTTGCTATTTTTGTCTGATATTAAAGTGTATCAGCAAAAGTACAAATTCCTGGCAAATTGTGTCATATTGCTATTACTTGCATTCTAACATAACCCTCAAATGAGAGTCAAAGCGAGCCTTTTATCTGCTAATTTATTGCTATCAGCAAACTCCAGATCTTTATTTTCAAACCTTTATTTTCAAAGTTTGGCTATTTATATGTAATTTTACCTGATATAAAAGTGTATCACTATGTGAATCCCCTCAAATAACATCACCAAGTAGGAGAATCTGTTACTCATTAAAAACTAAAAGGCACTGTTGTGACTGGTTTTGGAACCATCTGATTCCATCTCCCAAAGAATTTCAATACCTGCATTGAAACAGTACTCACTTCTGAAAGTTATACTTCTGCACTTCAATGCTACATTGGGCCCATGCAGCACACTCACAAGGGTTTCATTATTCACATAACAAAAGTTATGCTTTAAAATTAGAAGTTTCCTTCTGATCACCTGGCCCAATGTTGCAAAATTAAGGCTACTACATGTTGTCCAATGATGAAACCAAATAGTTCCAAAACGAGCGAACAGTGCCTTTGAATTCTTAATGACTAATGGATTTGCATACTGGGTGATGCTATTCAATTAAAAACAAAATTATTTACTTTAGGTTGACTTGTTTAGAAATATCATTTCTAAAAGAGCCTAAGCTCATGTTCTGTCACTATCATTGGACAGACAATATTGCTACCAGATAGTAATGGCAGACAAACATACAGAGAAGCATTATTTTCTCAAACTATTTCAATACTTCTATTGAAATAGTATCCTGCTTCTGTACTTGAATAAGACAAGGTAATCTCAGCAAGTCATGTGTACTTTCATATGATTGCAAATATAATTTCTTTCTATTTCAACACAGAGCAGTGTTATGTGAGTAAAGTTTTCCATAGGGGCAAAAAGATCATTACTCTTGCCACGTATAGGAATGGTCAACAGGCCCTATGGGGTCACAAAAAAAAAAAAATCCCTTACAACTTGCTCCCTTTGGTATCCATGTATAATCAAACTGAATACACAGTTTTAAGTTTTATTTAAAAAGGGCAAATGTGCAAACTCTAATATATTGTAAAGTACACATGTGTACTGAAAGACATCATAACTGATTGCACTATAATGAAATGAAGAGACAATACTGATTACCAAGTTTGATATAACTGTTTTTTTTTTTGTTTTTTTTTTTTTTTAATTGTATTTTCATATATCCACTTTTCTTAAAAGTTTACCTAGAAGTAAAATGGGAACTGAAAGATGTAAACAAGCTGAGAATGTCAATTATAGGGATATTAGGCAATAATTTCTTCAATTAATCATTCAGATTTTTGAAAGCATTTTTTTCCGAAAATGTGTAGTAATACATGATATCAGAATACAAATGACAGAATACTGAAATAAAATAATATCGAAGAAAATTTTTACAATACCTGTACAGTTGTTGTACTATCATACTTAAATGACTTAGTCTGCCCATTCTCTAGAAAAACTTTTAGCACATTGGGCATGAAAGGGACACATGACTCAAATGGGGACGGCTAGAGAAAGGGAGAAAAAAAAAAACTGAAGAAAATGTTTACAGCTGACTTAGAATTTATTTAAATTAAAAAAAGAGAAAGAGAGAGAGAGAGAGAGAGAGAGAGAGAGAGAGAGAGAGAGAGAAGAACCCAAATCATCTTTGTGATAATAATGTAGTAAAACACCAGTGTTTTTATACAATCTTTGAAATTCCAAAAAAAAAATGTTTATTACCTAAGCAAAGCTTTAGCATAATAGCAACATCTTCATAGCATTAGTAGTCCATCATAATGAGCACTCACGAGTAATATATCTCTAATGAAGCAATTCTCAGTTCAAAAATATCATCAGAAGCATTTATGAGTATTTAATTATTGGTGTGTTGAAGGTATCCATTATCATTCAAACAAACTCTTTTCAAAATATTCCACTAACTGGATTATCAAACAATCCACAGACACTAATAAGAATTAAACATGGTAAATAAGTAAAGGTTTATTATATAAATATGGTACTGAAGTTGGTTGGTTGGTTATTTGATTTTTTATGGTGCAGTCATAGCTTAAGTTATAACGTGCCAAGTTGAAATGCCCATTTTTGGTAACTTATAAGTTCTTTTCCACTATGTACAACGGCAAATGTATTGCTTCCATGCATGCATGGGGGGAGAGAAGAAGCAGACCCATCAAAAATCTTAGGCTTGTGCTCCTCCATGGCTAGGTTTGCTACAACAGCACTAATTGGAGAGCCCATGCTGTACTATGACCCTGCTTATACACAGTGTTTTGAAATAACATAGTAGTACTGGAGAGACAGTTAGTTCTGCACCGCTACAAATATCCTCTATGCTCAAGGAAGCCCTATCCCTTACGGTGTCATCCCTCTCCAATGCCATGCATACCATTTCACCTCATGCTCAATGGGGATGCATGTAAATAGAGACACCACATCAAATGACACTATGACCTCATCATCTTCATTTACCTGAGCATGTATAAACTGCACAAAGTATCTTACTGTCTTTGATGGTAAAGTTTGAACATCCTACATTAGGAGATATCAGTTCAGTTAAAAATCTAGATAGTGCATGCATAGGGCTGCATGCACTATCCAGATAAGATAGGACATAAACAATACAATTGGCCTAAGCAGAAAACCTCCTTATGAATTTTCAATAGGCTATAAAATCTAGGCAACTGGCATCCCATGGCATGAAGTGTCCAACAGGTGTCTTTGGAAATCTCAGCATTCAACCAACCCTGCAGGATTTTGTTGACATGCCATTCCAATCCTACCAAGGGATTCCTATGGGTCACCTTATAAGTTGTCCTATCATTTAATATTTCCAAGGCTTTGTTATGGTAATCTATTTACCATAACAAAGCTTTGAGCTTTTGAACTCTGTTATGGTAAGCAGATTACTCACATCATCATCATCATCATCAGCCATTTTCAATCCACTGCAGGGTGAAAGCTTCTCCAGCAACTTTCCAGTTCTTTCTGTTTTGTGCAGTGACCATCCATTTAATACACACAAACTCGTGAATTTCATCTGTCCATCTCTGTTGTTGTCTTCCCGGTTTTATTTTAGCTCCTCTTGGGTACCATTCTGTTATTTTCTTTGTCCATCTGTCATCATATCTTTGAGCTATGTGTCTTGCCCAAGACCATTTAGTTCTTTAGTTTTGATAAGAATGTCCTTTACTTGAGTTTGTTGCCTAATCCATGTGTTTCTCTTCTTATCTAACAGTCTAATTCCCAATATAATTCGTTCCATTCTTCGCTGTGTCATTCTCAGCTTCTCTTGCACTCTTTTGGTGAGTACCCAAGTTTCACTTCCATAAATCATGGTGGGGCGTATACATTGGTTCATTATTTTACATTTCAGACAAATTGGGATATTGCTCCTCAGTATGCCACTATATATCCTGAATGCTATCCATCCAAAATTTATTCTTCTCTTGACTTCCAGCCATTTATCATTATTACAGCTAATGACTTGTCCCAGATAAGTATATGACTCCACCTTTTCAATTACTGCTCCTTCAATCATTATATCCCTTTCTGTGGCATACTGTTCATCATTACTTTTGTTTTAGCCATATTCATCTTTAGTACAAATTCCTTACTAACTCTACATAACTAACTAAGATTTTCCTCTGATTCTTTGGGATTGTGGCTTATGACCACAATGCCATCTGCAAATCGTAACTGGTTTAGGTACTCTCCATTCACATTGACTCCTTTCTGCGACCAGTCTAATCTTCTGAAAGCTTCCTCAAGGGCAGCTGTAAACAACTTCGGAGATATTGTGTTTCCTTGTCGAACTCCTTTCTCAATTTTAAATTTCCTACTGTCTTTGTCTAGTCTAATAAAGGAGGTAGCGTTCTCATATTTTTTCTTCAAAATCATAATATATGGGGTATCTATGCCTTGTCTTTCCAGTGCCCAAAACATTGCCTTATGCTGTATGGAGTCAAATGCCTTTTCATAATCCACAAATGCCAGGCATAATGGTGTTTTATATTCATTTTCTTTCTACATTAGCTGTTATATTACATGAAGGTGATCCATAGTTGAGAATCCTATCCTAAAGCCAGCTTGCTCTTTTGGTTGATTCTCATCAAGTATTCTTTCTGATCTGTTAGTAATGACCCTTGTGAACAACTTTTAAATGTGGGATAACAAGCTAATTGGTCTATAATTTCCAATTTCGATTTATCTCCTTTCTTATGCAGCAAAACTATGTTTGCATTATTCCACTCCTTAGGCATCACACCTTTTCTAATGCATTTTGTGAAGAGTCTTGCCAGTTTTTGTGTCATGTCTCTTCCTCCCAATTTTAACAACTCTATAGTAACTTCATCTTCCCCTAGGGCTTTCTGATTCTTCATTTTCTTCAACACATGTTCTACCCCATCAGGTATGTTGTATGTGTTACTAATTTGCAATCCATCTTCCCCGCTGCTGGTATAATTCTCTATAGTAGTCTTCTGCTATTTGAATTATGCTTTCTCTGCTATTTATAAGTACACCATAGCTATTCTTCAGTTTCAGTATCATTTCTCTTTCTGTATTACTGCTTATGGCTGCTGATTTAAGTCCGTCCTTTGTTTTCCCTTAATGCTTGTTCTACTTTTCTTGTGTTACATCTTCTTATGTCCTCTTTGAGTCCCTTTCTAATGGCTTTGCCTAACTCAGTATATTAAATTTTATCCTTGTCAGTGTTTATCTTGTTCTTCATTTGTCGTCTTCAGTTCATCACAAGTGTTTCTTGACTAATTTTTTCTTCTTTGGACTTCTTTTTACTTACAGGTTTCTTGGGCTTTATCACTTTCAGAAAGTTGTAATATTCCCCGTCGATATCTTGGTCCAGAGTAGTCTGCAGAAGCTCAAACTTGTTCTTAAGTTCCAGTACATACTGCTTTTTCTCGTCTTCTGTTATCTCAAAGACCTTTGTATTATTTATTCGAGTCAGTTTTTTCCTTTCTTTTCTTACATCTATGTCAAATGTGCATCTTACCATTCTGTGATCACTTCCAACATTTACCTTGTTCCATCATTCACGATATATCTTCTGTTAGTGAGGATGAAGTCGATTTCATTAGTTGTTAATCCATTTGGGCTCTTCCATGTCCACTTTCTGTTCACCCTTTTCTTGAAAAAGTGTTCATTACTGACAATCCTCGAGATTCTGCAAATTCCACAAGTTTTTCACCTCTTTCACCAATTCCAAAATTTCCTATAGTTCCCCTTTTCTGCACTGGTTTGTCTCTTTCCAACCTTAGCATTGAAGTCCCCCATAATGAGAGTGTAGTGAGTTTTCTGCTCATCTAGAAGACTCTCAATTTCTGTGTGCATTTCTTCAACCTCTTCATCATTATGTCTTGATGTTGGTGTATAATTCATTATAACCTTTAGCTTGTACCCCTTCTAAGAGGTACAACCTTTAGCTTGTACCTCTTAGAAATCCTGAGCCGTAGTCTTGACATCTTTGGTGATGTACTTTTAAATTCCAAAATGTTTTTTATATCTTTATGGACCAACTCCACCTTCACTCCTTTCACTGTTTCCACTGGTGTACAGCAGATTTCCACTTGATAAACTTATAAGTGATTCATTTCTTCTCCTTGTTTCAGACAAACCGATGATGTTCCAATTCACATTTTCTAGTTCCTTTTCCAGCTCTAATATCCTGTTGAAAGCCACTGGGGACTGAGGACCATTTGTTTCATCATGCTGTCATGCATTGGAGGGTTTGGTCTTTTCCTCTTCATGCTGACCAGGCATCTTGAAGAGAACCACTCTACATGTTCGTTGCCACCTAAGTGACGTAACAAATCTTACCATCAAGAAGGTGTGCATGAGTGGATTTTAGGGAGGCAGGCCACCAGACTTCTCCTAAATATTCTGAAATAGAAAGATATTGGATCCATCAGTGTTTTAGACTGAGTGTCTGATAACACCCAGAATGCTTGTTCCTCTCAAATAGAAATTTGGCTATCTACTCACATAGTAGACACCCAAATTTCTCCTGGCAATGTGGTCGCAGTTGATAGCACAGATACTGGAACTGTAAATGGATCAAGAGCTTGTGGATTTGTTGTTCAGAACATAATACCATAATAACATAGAGACAGGGGAGTCTGTATTCATCCCCTCTTTTAAACCATAATCTTGGATGGGATGAATGGTTTGGACTGGAATGCTTCCGAGCCATTTCCAGTTTCCATGCATGTGTGGAGGATAATGCCCATGCTCCTATGATAACAAGTGCTGCGAGCAGTGATCCCATGGTTATTTAAGGAAGTACTGTGACAGTTAAGTCTTACTGTTGATAAAGGAGGAGGTCGCTTCTGATAGCTACAGTTGTTTTTATCGCTTTTAATTCTGTATAGTGAAATTTCGTATTTTATGTTTATCTATCATTTTATCACTTTTATTGTACAATCAGTGTATTTTATTTTATTTGTATACTTTTATTTTTACAAAATTTGATCCAGTCTTATATTATTATTATTTTAATAAAGTTTCAGTTATAGATAGTTGGTGTGTTGCATTGCAGTTATTATGAATCACTTTCATATGTTAACTGACTTTTTAAAAATTTGTCAACATCCTCTTGAAAGATACCAAGGGTAAACAGAACTGGGACGAAGTATTTCTACATCTGAGGCAGATATTCAGAAGTGTGTCTTCCCCTCACCAAGTAAGTATACCTTTTAATGGTGTAAAAATATAACTTTTTGAGGACTAAATGCACAAGGCATAATATGTTATGAGTGAAATTAACTATATAATATCGGTATAAATACACCATAGTTTACCAATAAATTTAACCATATAAGTAGTGTAATGGCATCGCTTGATTTTATCTTATATTGTGGCTAACTTCACAACAAGATACCAAATATTGCACTACTTCGAATAAATAATACTTCTCTAGTAGAGGAGACTACTGTTATTTATTCTCAGTGGGCACCGCCACCCAGATGCATTTCACCTGCCCGCCTACTGATGAGTGAGCCAACAAGCTCCGAAATGCGTCTGGGTGGGGAGCCCACTGAGAATAAATAACAGTAGTTTCCTCTACTAGAGAAGCATTATTTATTCGAAGTAGTGCAATACCTGGTATCCCGTTGTGAAGGTAGCCACAATATGAAATAAAATCAAATGATGCCATTACACTACTTATGTAGTTAAATTTATGGCTAAACTATGGTGTATTTACATCGATATTATATAGTAAAAATATAACATATGTCTTGCTGCACTCAAGACTGATTCCTCATGCACCCTCATCCTCCTTCTAATGGTAATTTTAAGACATATTTGCCAATGTGTAAATCTCCTATTATATTTACCATGTCCAACCATCAGTTTGTGTGAAATAACTCAACTCCAAATGGGCAGATTTTTCATGGAATTTTATTTGTTTCTTTTAGAAAGATCTGTTGAGTTATCACAAATTTCATTCTTCTTCTTCTTCTTTGTCTTTGCCTTTTCCCACGTTATATAGGGTCGGCATTCAATGTTCCCAATTCACACTTTACATCCCCTTCTTCTCCTCTAGTTGGATTAACTTCTTAACCGGAACACATCTATTGGTTTTGGCACAGTTTTTACAACCGGATGCCCTTCCTGACGTCAACCCTCACCATTTATCCGGGCTTGGGATTTAAGCTGCCGATCTACTAAACCTGCCGCAGCTATATAAATGGAGTAGCTCTTATTCAGTGATGAAGCTTCCTCGTGATGTCACAATTTAATAATTTTACACAATTTATGCCAAATTTCTAGTCACCACTGAACAAGCAGGTGGCACTGCTGTAGTTCTTTTATCTCCTGAAAACATCCAAATGGCTGACTCGGTAGAATTACTGTGACCCTGAAAATACCAATAATGTATAACTCAGCAACACGTGAGTATTTTTAAATACAATTTGGTATCCTGAAAACTTCTATATCAAAGCTATAAGGTAGCACAACTATTCTACTAAGAATTCCCAGTGACTGATTATAGTTCCTTAAAAATTTAATGACCTTGAAATTTCCTATGTTTTCCTATGTCTGAACATAATAATGATAGCCATTTTAAAAAAGTTCACAGCCCGCAAAATAAAAATACCTTTAGGTCCTAAATCTTAACCTATCACTCACTCACACTTATTTTATCTAAAATATAACTTCTTTTTGAGCAACACTCCCGAAAACTTTCATTATTAATTAATTTTAATAGCGCAATAATTTAGCTAGCATACAGCTGGTGGCACCAGCTGTATGCTAGCTAAATTAGTGCATCACAAATGCATCACAAATTTCATTAAAATCAGATAAACTAAAATCCAACAAACATTATTTTCATAAATATCATATAGGCATGGGAGCCGGCAGCATGGTGCAAGTGCACCACCTTTGGATTTTGAAGTAATACACAATTTTTAACATTTTCATTAATTTACTGATTCAAAAATATTGGTGAACAAAAAATTTATTCCCACATGCACCACCTTGCTATTGTTATTTTTGTTATTTTTGGTTTTTAGGGGCATTACCAACTAAGGCCATATTGCTCCGGGATATGTGGTGGTCATTCCCTGACCTTTCCGCATCCTCCATATTTGGTGGTGACAGGCTCGAACCCCGGTCTAATCAAGGAGCGTGTGCTACACACTGCTGCTGCACCACCTTGCAAAATATCCTGCCGGTGCCAATGCATATAGGTTATATATAGATCATAGCTGAAGCACTGGACATTATGTCTATTGCCATACACTGATTATAGAAATGAATGAACAATATGGTGTGAGCAGAAAAGAAAAATTCTCATTTTAAGCACTGCACAAAAAAAAAGTACATCTATGGATGACTTTTAAAGAGCTCACTTTTTTATTGTCAATTTATTAAAATATAAATAATGAATGATTACTATTTGTTTAGTATATTAATCATGGAAGGGTAATGACATGCATGTTGAATTAAAATTTTTATTAAAATCCAGAGTGAACTAAAGAAAGCAATTTAAATTATTATTATTTAAAAAAAAATTTTTTTTTTTAACCTAGAGCAAAGAACAGAACTACAACCAAAAACTTTTGCCTTATAATCTTCACTTACACAGTATAGAGGAGATCCATTGATGACTACTCCTTCAGCAAAACGAACTCTAGATGGGTTTGTTTTTAACTTGGCCTTTTTTGCCTCTGTTAGTAAGGCAGACTTTCTGGTTGTCTAATAACAAAGAAAAAAAATAAAATAAATAAAATAAAAGAGAAATAATTCAATGTATATATCAATTTGAATATGTCACTTAACTTCTTGTATCACTAATGTGACTCCTGCTATGTTTTATTGTGTGAATTCTATTTTTTGTCAATTTCGAATTGAATCATTAATTTTTTGCATTATCGATCTTTTGGACCTAATCATTACTAAACCTAAAAACTAAGTTTAATAACTAAACTAAATAGTTAATGAATCATTCTGTGGAGCCGCCATTATGAAATACCTCAGCACAACACTACAAATATATAACATTTCTTTAAGAAAAGCATGATGTTATTTACTTGTAATGTGGTGATAACCCCCAAACTGCAGTTTTGTTGATTATCATCACCTCTGCAGTTCTACTCTGACATCAAAGTAGGAAGTATATGACACAAGCCTTGTCAATCAATTCAACCTTACAGAAACTGTGCAAGAATCATGGGGTGGAATATTTCTCAGCATGGTCTGTGCTTGTTAACAGGAGCGACTGTTTTTATGGTAATGGGATACACTTAAATAGAAATGGTACAAGAATATTTGTTGATGCTTTTAAGGCAGTGTTAGGTGTTGGAAAACTGCTAGTTTGGGGGTGGGGGATATAAAGCAGACTAATAGATTAATGGCAGCCATGCGTAAAGGTGAAAGCAATTCTTGTGCTGCATCTACTGAGACAAGCTGCAGCTTGGAAAGCTAGGTGTCAGAGATTACAAAAGTCGGCTGGAGATTACTGGGAAACAAGCAAATACATGGGCTAGGTTAATGTTAATAAGAGCAAAAACAGGTGCACATATACTTGCTTGTATGCTATTGCTAGGAATATAGCAAAAAAATTTGAATTTGAAGTATTAGTTAAGTCATCAGATGCAAACATTATTTCAATCTTTTCTAAATACAACTGTGAAAAAGCTATGTTCTGTATTAAAAAAAAAAAAAAAAAAAATATATATATATATATATATATATATATATATATATATAATTAAGTCTTGAAATCAAAATTCCCTTTTAACCTATCAGCAAGCGAAAGCAAATTTAAAAGCTACCTGCTTCAACAAACACTGCAATTAGACACCAGCCTGCCAATAACAGGAACACTTGCTGCATAAAATGTGAGGCATGGGCGACAGTGATTCCAAATTTTGCATCAATCATGAAGCCAACGAGTGTTACTAACTGCATACGGCATTAAAGAAGTTTGCTATCAATAGCAGCACATCACATATGCCAGTCAACATGTGCATATAATTAGGTTTAATTTAATCATGAATTTTTCCTAATTGTGTGATAATTAACAGACATTCCTGCAATTTTTAAGTGGGGAGAATTCAAAGAAAAATCTTCAAAAATAGCTATTACAGTTTCACCTCTGTGGATGGAGTAGTGAAGCACAAATTGCTTAAATATTGTCTGAATCAAACTGACCCCATTGATTTATAAATAATATAAATCAATGGCAAAGGGAGGGGTTTCTGTTTTCCTAAAAGTGACTACAATGGTATATTTAGTATTAGTAGTGGCAAATGATGCAAGAAAGTAATTTATACAGCATCAGCCAAAAAAAATCCCATTTAGCAATATGTATAGGACTTTCTTTAATTTATTCAAACTACCCACTTTTCCATGGAGTTTTTTCCAACAATCAACTACCTGCTGGTCTCAGAGTTTTAAAATCTATTCAGTAAGACAAACTGATGATATTATCAACAACAATTTCTAAATGGGAAGCATGCAGGGAAGTAATTATAGAAGCTAGCAGACTTTTTATAGAAACTAAGAGATACTGTTTAAGAATTAGATCTAAATGGATGTCAGATAAACTGATGAGGCCAGTGGCAGAGAATAAAAAGGAATGGGATGTTCAAAAATTATCAGCAGATACAGAAACCTATAGTACTTAAAAACTAGTCTTCAATTAAGTCATAAAGTGGGTTAGGCAAGCCAAGGCATAATATGTAAAGTCTCTGGAAAAGAATACAAAGAAAAGTAGCAAATACTCCTTTACTTTTTTACATTACTTTACTTTTCTTATAGTGATTAATTTACTAAACACTGGAAGGAAAAGGATTACTCACACTGCTCCTCTAGATATGAATGGAATAACTTTTGATGAACCTACTCAGGTTGCTGATAAACTGAATGTTTTGTATCTATGTTTACACATGAATTTTTTTGGGATGGAGATGCTATAATTACACTGAATTACAGAGAACTAAATGATTTTGAGATAACTAAAAGGAAAGTGGAAGAAAACTGAAGCTAAAAGGCACCTGGATCAGATGAGATCTATATAATTATATTGAGAGAGGGAGCAAAAGCGGTAAGCAAAAAAACTTTAGCCATAATTATCAGAGAACCCTTGGATTTAGGGGAGATTCCTATGGACTGGGAACCTGGGAATGTATCCCCAATTCACAAAGGGAGATCAAAGAGTGAAGTGAGTAATTATTGACCTGTAAGCTTTAATTCTGTTGTAGAGAATATAATGGAGTCATGGTAAAGGAGTAATGCAGGGCAATATAGACAGGCATGCAGTTATACAGCAGTCACAGCATCAATTTGTTTAATGAAGATCTTGTTTGACCAGACCAATCTGACTGGATACATCATACAGTAACAAAGTAACTGGATGCAAAAAATAATTTTTGGCAACATATACTTAGATTTCAGAAAAGATTTTGACACTCTTCTGAATAAAAGACTGCTACATAAATTGGAGCAGTGTAGCATTAGGAGCAGGTTACTGCTATGGATAAATGGTTGGCTGAGTGGAAGAAGGCAGAGAGTGGTTATCAGTGGGCACTGTTCTTCTTTGACAAATGTTATTAGTAAAATCTCTAGAGGTTCAGAGCTGGGACCACTGTTATTTTCAATATTCATTAATGATACTCATGAAAGCATATCAGGCTTCAAGCAAGGTTAATGATAGTAATCTGGTAGGTATGTTACTGCAACAAGATCTAGAGAATTAGATGATCTGGGAAGTAGCATTTAAGTTTAACACTAACAAATTCAAGGCACTGCATATGGAAGTAACACACCTGGGATTAACTGTCAGTCAGATATGAAATTCTTTGAACAATGCAGACAGGCTGCTAGAATAGCTCATGGGGTTCTGTCAATGACATGGAAGAATTTTATCAGCAGGCACAAGGAAGTGATCATTCCATTGCATATGCCAATGATTAGGCCACATCTTACTGTATAGACCTGGAAGCTGCATTTAAGGAAGGATATGGATCTGTTGGAATGGATACAGACAAGGGCAATGATATTAGTGCCAAGAAAGGCTTCAGATGCTGCAAATTGCGGAATCTGAAAACTAGTCACTTGCAAGGATATCTGACTGAGGAGTTTAAAGCTTTAAATGGATTGAGTAAACTAAATACTGCTATTTTCCTTCATCCTTCTTCTTGCTCAGACAATAATCATGGCAGGGCATAGAAAGCCTGAAGGATAGATGTGTAGAAATTTGCTTTCAGCCAGTGGGTAGTTTATTGTTGGAACAAACTTCCATATGGTGTCGTGCAAAGGGGTAGGTTAAATACATTTAAGAAAGACCTAGAGAAACCATTAGAGAAGATGTGAGAAGTGGTGGGTTTTTTTTTTTTTTTTTGGCTGATGGATCATTTGAATCATTTTCCACTACTGATATTAATAGGTATTTAATACATATTGTAAGCAGGAAAGAAATATTGATATAAATCAATATTTCAAACTAAGGAAATGATAAAAGTCCTTTTGTGATGAAATAACAATATTGGGAAGGGGGCACCATTACAAATATACAGCACTACACTTCTCCTTCTCTTACTCTTACAAAAATTGTTGTATATTCAATACTGAGTTGCAGAGGGTTCATAGTGATTCAGCAGATCCTGTTGTTAAGAAATCCTGGGTTCAGCAAACTTGGTGATCCAATGCTCAATTCAGACAATTTTGTTTGGAGGAGAAATTGAAAGTACAAATAAATTGTGTTATATTTATTTATAATATACAAATAAATAGTGGCTCACTACTTGTATATCTGCAATGAAATACTGAGACAATCTGTAATGATTGCCTCACAAAATGGGAGATTAATACCATTACGAAAAAAAGAAAGAAAAAAAAAATATATATATATATATTTTTTCAATCTATGGAATGAACAATAATCATAATTTGTAACAATTAAATTTTGTCCACAGGCTATATTATTAATTATTAGGTCACAAAGTTTTCTAAACCTAATTTTTTTATTTATTTATTTTTTTATTTTATTTTATTTTTATTATTATTATTATTTTTTTAATGTTCAAAAATAATATGACTGGTATACATAGTCTGAGCTTGACTGATGCTGTATAAGGCTCACATCTGGTGAGTATGGGCTTGGCACACCCAGGGTCCTGAGCGCGCTCTCGCTCTCGCTCTCTCTCTCTCAGGTAAACTTAGAAATTTTTTTTGGCTGGTGCAGCATAAGCCTCAGGCTTTCTTGCACCATACAGCTAATAATAATAATAAGCTTGCTTTCTTACATCATATGCCTCTGCTAATGCTAAATCATATTATCAAATAGCACTTTATTTTTTTTTTATTTATTTTTTTTTTTTTTTGCTTTTGAAGAGCCGAATTAACAATAACAATATTTAATGATAGTCAATTTGTATATGAGATGTGATAACTTGACTTATTCTTTCCTTGGGTGGGGGAAGAAGGTGATATATATATATATATATATATATATATATAGATAAATGTTTATTTTCAGTATATCGAGTAGGGGTGCTGACCTGTCAACTGTAATTACCATGGAAAAAATTGAGAATGCCTCCAAGGTAAAAGAGATAACCTAAAATTAAATTAGATTAACATAAAAATAATATTGATGGTACCTAAAGTAGTGGGTCCTAGGGCTTTAACTACTTCTTCCTAGGGTCGGCAGCCAAAGCCGCAGGAGCCACCACAATAGGCAGGGTCTCTGTTTCTGTTAGGATGTATACATGTGAAACATATATATATCCTAGCCGAACCGACAGAGACCAAAAGGAAGGAATAAAATTCGAACATAAATAAAAATAAGTATATAAATTTAAAACAGAGTTAAAAATCTAAAATAATGCCAATTAAATCTTTTTAAATGAAAAACGAATGAAAGTTTGAATTCAAAAAGAAAATACAGTATAAAATTTAAGCAAAGTAACTGTAAATTACAGAATAAACTCAGATTACTGCCAACTTACTATGTGCTTGGATCAGAATCGGTGAAATTAACCTGACTTTTTTATTCCATAATTAACCTGACTTTATTCCGTAATCTACAATTATGAATACAATTTGAATTTATATCCCCTCAGGCAAGAGGAAGAATCCCATCAGCATTCAGCTTACTCAAACCATTCAAGGCCTTATACATCTCATTCAGATCACATTGTAGGTGCCTAGTCTCCAGACACTGTAATTTTCAAAACTTTAGCTTTTCTTCATAAGAGCAACCCTTTGTTCCGTTCACTAATCTTGTTGCCCTTCATTGTACTCATTCCAACAACTCTACATTCTTCCTAAAATTAGGCTTTCAGACTCTCAGTACTCAAGGTGTGGCCTGACCATTGCCTTATACAAGGGGATAATCACCTCCTTATCCCTGCTTGCAAAATTCCTGTATACCATTGACAAGACACTATGAGCTACACTTGCAGACTATCTGCAGTGCTCAGAAAATTTCATATCTGACTGCACAATTATCCCAGGTCATTTTCATTCTCCACTACCCTGAGTGTAATACTATACAGTTGGTATGTTACTCTGGGGTTACTGCTTAGCATATGGAGTACTTTACATTTGTCAATGTTAAACTTCAGTTGCCACCTTTCAGCCCATCAGCTCAACTTTTCTAGATCCTGTTGCAGTAGTGTACCATCCTTACTTTCATTAACAACCCTACCAACCTTCGTGTCGTCTGCAAACTTGGATGTTAACCTGATATACCTTCATCAATATCATTGATAAATATAGAAAACAGAAATGGGCCCAATACAGACCCCTGTGGAACTTCACTAATAATATTATTCCACGAAGAGCAGTGTCCATTGATTACCACTCTCTGTCTTCTCCCAGCAGCAATTTGCCCTTAATGCCATACTGCTCCAATTTGTACAGTAGTCTTCCATGTGCAACAGTATCAAAAGCTTTCCTAAGATCCAAGTATATGATATAAAAATTAGTTTTTGCACTCAGTTCCTTTGTGACCACATCATTGTATCCAATGAAATTTGTCAGACAAGACTTCCCCTTAACAAATCCATGCTGTGTCCGAACTATAACTGGTCTTGTCTAGATGACTTCAGTATTTTTTTGTGTTTTAATACACTTTCTCCGGCTGAGGCATATACAGGAGACTCATAATGGCCGGTATAGGTGTAGCATCACATACCAATCTGCACCCCATGACATAGCAGAAATTGCCTTAAGGAGATTCAGCTTCTTTAGACAGGTTGTACTAATATGTTTAACATGATCCAGAAAACTTAGTTTTTTATCCAGAATTAGTCCAAGAAATCTAATACTCTGTTAAAAAAGTAATTGGATGATAGTCAAGTTGTAAGTCTGGGTCAGGATGTTAATTCCATTTACAGCAAAAATGAATTGCTGTATATTTTTTGCCCGCTGAACAAGCTTGTGCTTGTTAATAGTGCCTTGAAGCTGTCTTTCAATTAGATGCATGTTTTGAGAGTGGCATGAAATTGCCAGATTGTCAGCATACAGGTATGTTTCAACTGTGTTAGGAATATATTTGGTAACTGAATTAATCGTGATGGAGAAGACCATGGCACTAAGCACAGAACCCTGGTGGACTCCTTCTTCTTGCACAAATGTTTGGGAGAGAGCAGAGTGAAATCATACCTGAAAGGATCTATTGCTTAAAAAGTTCTGGATAAATTTTGGAAGACCTCAAAGATCAGATTCATAGAGGTTGTAAAGAATACCATATTGCCTGGTTGTGTCAATAGCTTTTTTGATGTCAAGACATATCGTCAGTAAGTGTTCATTCCCAAGAAATGCATTCTGAATGTTTCCTTTTGCTTTGACTATTAGGTCAAGTGTCAATCTACTTCTTCGAAAGCCATATTGATTTCAACTTAGAATGTTTTCTGTCTCTAGGAACCATGTCAACCCAGCATTAATTATTTTTTCTAATGTTTTTCATATACAGCTAGTTAAAGCAATATGTCTGTAATTTGTTGGATCAGAATGCTCCTTTCCTGGTTTTGAGAATGCTAATACAATGGAATGACACTAGCTAGTAGGGTAGTAATTCTCATGAAAGATTCTATTGTATAGTTTTAGAAAGGCAGACTGGGACTCTTCGCTCAAATGATATAACACAGCATAATCGATTTCACCAGGGCCAGAAGCACTACTTTTTGATCTTAAGAGTGCACTGCATAACTTAGTCGTGGTAAGGAGCACATTATATGGAAGCTTGCATGAAGTATTGAAGTTCAGATTATATTTTTCTGCAACTGAAAGGTTGGCTCATATGCAGTTACAGCTGAGAGTGTTTCAAGTGTTTCACCTAATGAATTAGCAATTTCAATAGGATTGCAGATTTCTTTCCCTTTTAGAAGTAGTATTGGAGTGCTTATAGGAGGATATTTTTCATTAATTCTTGGAAATTTAGTCCAAACTGTTCTGATGTCTGTGATTCTGTTTATAGTGGAAGCATATCAGAACCATGTCTCTTTTTTGCTAATTCATTGTATATGACAAGCGCTAGCTCTTGCTTTCTTGAATGGTATGAGATTAGCTATGATTGGTTGTTTACAAAATAAATTTCAATATTTATTCTTCTCTTTTTTGGCATTGCTACAGGCTTCATTTCACCATAATTTTGGGTGTGAGTGGGCTTTCGTGGATGATTTGGTTATGGAGGTTTCTGCAGCTGCTATTATTTTCTGAGTGATGTAAGTTACCACAGAGTCAATGGTGAGTGTCTCGAAGGTCTGAATATCTAAATGTGCCAGTTTTTGATAATTTTTCAGTTAGCTTTGTCAAACTTCCAGACTGTTTTCATTTCAGTTTGAGGCCTCCAAACAGTATGCACATTACTGGAAAGTGGTCACTGTTAACGAAGGTTTTCAGTACCTGTCCAATCAATAAGGGAAAACAAGTTTTGCGAGCATACTGAAAGATCAATTACAGAAGATAACCTTGAGGAGAGATGTAGGTATGTGTGGCTGCCATTGTTTAACAACATTTAAGTTGTGCTTTTCAAGCAATTTTTCTATTAATTTCTCTTATCAAGTTGTAATGAACCCCAAAAAGGGTGATGCCCATTCCAGTCACCCAAGATAAAAACAGGCGGTGGTAGTTGAGTAACTAAATCAACTAAAGTGTATGAACGATTGGACGAAAGGTATAAAGACATAACTGTTATTTCTATCCTGACCGAACTCAGGCAGCGATTGTTTCTAAAGTTGTTTGCAGTGGGATAGGTCCGAAAAGAGTTCACAAGTTTACTAGCAATGCTACTGCTCCATGAGTTACATTAGAGGTGTTCCAATCTTTTCTAAGCATTATGTGATGTTTTATGCTTATAGATATTTGAGGGGGCAGGTTTGTTTCCTGTAGACAAAGAACAACAGGCTTGTATTTCGTAATTAGGTCATAAACATCGTCTAAGTACAGATATCGATGTTTCAACTATTGATGATCCTGCTCAGGTAGCTAACAAACTAAATGAATATTTTGCATCTACATTCACACATGAGGAGTTATTCAGGGAGGGGAATGCCAGTAGAATGCCAGTAAGCTAGATAATCATGTAATAACTGAGAGTAAAGTGGAAGAGAAATTGTTGAAAATAAACATAAGATTCCATTCACCTGGGGTGGATGGAATCTATCCAGTTATATTAAAGGAGGTAGCAAAGGAAGTAAGCAAACCCTTAGTCATAATTATGAGAGCTTCCTTGGACTCAAGGGAAGTACCCATGGACTGGAAATGTGCAAATATGACCCCAATCCAAAGGAGGATCAAGGGGAGACACAGGTATTACAGACCTATTAGTTTAACTTTTGTTCCAGGGAAATTAATGGATGCACTGGTTAAAGAAGCACTGCAAGGTCATCTAGACAAGACTTCAGTTATAGCTCAGACACAGCATGGGTTTGTTAAGGGAAAGTCTTTTCTGACCAATTTTATTGGATACAATGATGCAGTCACAAAGGAACTGGATGCAAAGAATAATTCTGATCATATAATTGGATCTTAGAAAGCTTTTTGATACTGTTGCACATGGAAGACTGCTGCATAAATTGGAGCAGCGTGGAATTGGAAGCAAATTGCTACTATGGATAAAGGGATGGTTGAGTGGGAGAAGACAGAGAGTGGTAATCAATGGACAATGCTCTTCGTGGACTAATATTATTAGTGGAGTCCCCCAGGGTTCAGCATTGGGTCCATTGTTGTTTTCTGTATTCATCAATGATACTGATGATGATATATCATGCTTAATGTCCAAGTTTGCAGATGATACAAAGGTTGGCAGGGTTGTTAATGACACTAATGACAGTACGCTGCTGCAACAGGATCTAGAAAAGTTGAGCAGATAGGCTGAGAGGTGGCAACTGAAGTTTAACATTGACAAATGTAAAATACTGCATATGGGAAGCAGTAACCCCAAAGTAAAGTATCAACTGTGTGGTACTACAGTGACAGTGGTAAAGAGTGAAAAGGACCTGGGGGTAATTGTGCAGGCAGATATAAAGTTTTCTGAGCAGTGCAGATGGTCTGCAAGAGTAGCTCATGGTGTGGTGTCTTGTCAATGATATACAGGAATTTTTCTAGCAGGGGTAAGGAGGTGATTATCTCCCTGTATAAGGCAATGGTCAGGCCACACCTTGTACTGTATACAGGTCTGGAGGCCTCATTTTAAGAGGGATGTAGAGCTGTTGGAACGAGTACAGAGACATTATTATTATTATTAGTAGTAGTAGTAGTAGTAGCATTAAGGACAGGCATTTGGTATGAATGGAGGGGTGAAATGGGAGGTGTTTTTTGGCTGATGCTGCATAAGCTTGCTTTCTTGCATCGTATGCCTCTACTAATGCTAATTATTCATATTATTACTCCTGAACTAAGATTATTTTAAGCTTTATAAATAATATTTTGTACAATGCAATGAAAATGTCTGAAAACTCACATTGCTTGTGTATGGCTGACATACTGTTAGTTTGACAGAATGTTTACATGACCTAGAAGAAAGTTAAAAAAAAAAAAAAAAAAGGGGGGGAAAAATGTAAGGCTATAATTCTTTTTTTAACAAATATATATGTAACCATTTTTTGTAAAATATTCTATAACCTATAATTAGTTATCAATAAATTTCATAAACTACAACATTTTACCATTTTACAGGTGAAAAGACTGATCAAAAAGATGCACACAATACTGGCAATGGTCCATCACTGAATATCAAGACCGGCGACAGAACAGTTACCAGTCTTGATAGTCAGTGATGTTTACGATTCATATTAGGTTTATGGACTAGACTAGACAAATTTATGGGCAAGCAAGACTAAATTCACAGGAAAACTATCTACAAATAGTTAGAATATTTCAGAAAACCAATATTGTTACACATCACTGAAAATGAAAGAAAACTGACAAAAAATGGTCAGGTCTAACATTTGCATAACAACCCCTCAAACAATCAATACCCATGTAATATCAAAAGGAAGTCTATTAACCTGATATCAATCACAACATTATTTGTTACAAATACAGTTGCACAGAACCGTGTGTGTTCCTGGAAAAAAGTTTTTTTTCTTTTTTTTGAGTTTACCAGTATTTTCTCTTTCTTTAATGGATTTCAATGCCTATTGTATGTATTTTTTAAATTTTCAATAAAAAATTTAAATATTTAAAAATACTGTTTTTATTTTTTTTTACACATTATTCAAAAAGTATATATATCCATACTACTGAAAATGAAAACAGAATTAGTCATAAAATAAAAACACAAAAATAACAGTCACGTCCAATTTTCAGTTCAGAGAGCCAATAAGAATGAAAATTTTAAAACTTACATTTACACACATATTAATGTATTTTTTCAAACAAATAAAGGAATAAACAGATAAATAATAATAATAATCAAAGCATGAAACCATTTCATAACAATAATAAGAAAAAAAATTTTAAACAAATTAAAGAGGAACTACTTTCTGTACCAGACACCACACATCAGCAGACACCAATTTCAAACTACATGTGTGAGCAATGTATTGTTTACAAGATGATGAAAGTGAAACAGGTGTGTTGAAGCAAAAGTAGCAAACAATTGCACGGAACCTGACCAGTTCTTTGCATTTTTAATTCCTAGTGAACTATAATTTTTTCTCTTACAAAACATCTCAGAAGCAAAAGTAGCAAACAATTGCACGGAACCTGACCAGTTCTTTGCATTTTTAATTCCTAGTGAACTATAATTTTTTCTCTTACAAAACATCTCAAATAAAAGTTTGATTATATTTAGGAAGGTAGAAAAAAGTTCAGATTTTTAATAATTAATTAAGAATTAATACTTAACAGATATTTTCAGAGGGAAAATATCTGTTAAGTATTAACAGATATTAAATACTTAATATCTGTTAAGTATTTAATATCTGTCAAGTACTGCACAAGTGGCACCAAGTAAAAGATTATAGACACACTCTAGGCTTCAGGAAAATCTATTCTCTCTCAGTCTCTGAGCTTCTCACATGAGTAATGAACAATGACAGAACTAGGGCCAAGCAGGCAACACAGGACCCCTGGGTATGGGGGAATTAACATAGTGGACCAAAAGGTAGGAATGAGAAATAGGACTCTTAATGCTGAAATTATTTTTGATTTTACCACAGTTAAGTTATCAGTTATAATAAGGATAACAACATATTTGTAAAGGGATATTTTATTAGGAGTTGTATATTCCCAAATCAACTTGTTAATGTTCCTGGGCGTACTTCAGTTTGCTTTCCCTTCAAATAAATTTACGCTAAACCTCCTGGGAAAGTTCTTCAACTACTAGTGAAACCAGTAATCTGCCATAAAATTATGGAGAAAATACTTTTTATTCCTGAATTTCTCAAAAATTCAAAAATCTTTGAGAAATTTTATTTTAGCTTGGATACTAGATTTTATTACATGTGATAAACCCTTTTTTAACTTGATGCTTGAAAAGTAATGCCCATAAACTATTATGGTTTACCTTGTGTTAATCACAGGATATCCGCAAAGTACTGCAAATAATAAAGCTCTGATTGAAAGATTTGAAAGATTACAATCAGTGCCATCGTAAGATATTTTTGCACAATAGACAAATCGAGCATTTGTGTAGGGCATATGGATTACCCATAAAATTAAATAATCTGCACAATGGTGAAGCACTTCTACCCAAATGGCACCCTAGGCATTTCCCTGGATGTCTACCAATACCATGACGGCACTGATTGCAATATATGAATAATGTAATTTTTTTATCCAAAATTCAGAGCATTATTGCCTGACCATTATTGCCTATAAACAGAAGAGATATTGAAGTAGTATGATTATTCAAAGTAGAGTAAGTTATTTAAGTCACTTATTGATAAAATATGATAAAAAAATAATGTTGATAAAACATATGACACAATTTAATAAGCTGACTCAAAACTATGGCACATTTATGACACAAAAAAAGTGATATAAAATTTAAAAAACTTAACAGTTTGACAAGAAAATGCTCATGTCAAATCTTTGCCCCAATGAACATTTTCTTCATCTGATCCCCTCCACCAAACCCAAACCTCGAGGGGCAGAGGTTTTTAGTAAACTGGAATACTTTCTGTAAGTTGAGGTTTTTAGTAAACTGGAATACTTTCTGTAAGTTGAGGTTTTTAGTAAACTGGAATACTTTCTGTAAGCTGAGGTTTTTTGTAAACTGGGATAGATTTTGCTGAGAAGCTGAGTTATTGTTTATCAGAATTACTTTTAGTGGGTCACCTTTACTCTATATTACAAATTAAAAGAGAATTGTTAAAATATTATTATTTATTCTTACAATAAATAAACAATTTGAAATATTAATAAATGTAGAGAAATGGATAAAGCCATATTCCCTCTGTACACACACCAGAATTTAAATAATGCTATCTTTATTTCGTTTGTATATATTTTTTATTCTTTTTTCATGTCATTCTTTTAAACTTGATTTTTTCTCCTGGAATATGGATAGGCCACCCCTGTATGCATTCCTTTTCATTCATTAACACCTGATTCCCCCAGCCCTAACTTTTTTAAGGCTACAACTGCTGGCTGGTAGGAGCCAAATTAAGATTCATAGTGGTAAAAACATTGGCCATAGCTTCATAAGTGAGGGACATATAGCTTCATAAGTGAGGGCTAATATGCAATTGTGCTAGAATTACTTCCTATCATCAGGAGTCAGTGTCCATATTTGTGGTTTATTTTTGCTCTGTACAGTTTGTTACTGGCTTGTTCTCTCCACACTAGCTCCATTCAAGATTACATGCTTTGTGAATGAAGCTTTTAAAAGCCATGTAAGGAATTATAAAAGAAAAAGACTGGGGCAAATCAACTGGTCTTCCAGCTGCATGATTTTGCTCTTACATTTCCCAAAATAGCAGAGTGGCTAGTATCCAGCAGAAACTTATTTCCTTATTGTGCTTTGATGATGATAAAGGTCAGACTGGATTTCCATATTGGATGAGAAAAATAGAGATCATTTTTAATAATGAATGTTGCACTGAAGTAATTTATATAAATTACAGAAGGTCATAAGGAAAAGTTGCATATTTTAACCAAAGCAAGATGAACTGTATTTAGTTTGGCTGTAAGTGTGCTTTATTCAAGAGGTAATGAAATACTTTCTGTGAAGGAAGGAAATATAGCTGATACATCCACAAGATTATCAGATTCTCTGAAGTATGAGCAGTATTCAGTTTCTTAATTCTCTAAAGATGAGCATTATTCAAGGCTCGTCTTTAGAGAATTCTCTAAATGATGGATCAGGTGTATATTGCTACACAGAATGAAGTCTCAGTTGTACAGTTATTCTTTAAGCCAAGGAAGTCAGTATGTCATCCATACTGACTTCCACCGAACAGCTCATCTTTAAAACAATGGGAGTCCAGTATGACTTCTTGGTACAGTTGCTATCACCAGCATTCAATACAGACAGAGAGACTTCATTCCAGGCCTTATTGATGTTATAGATAGCTTTATTAGGTATAAATTTCTCACTAGCTCCACATACTTTGTCTATCCTTGTCATCTGTACCACTTTAACAATGATGTACGTACAATAATTCAAGAAAGGACAACTAACTTTTCACATAACCCTATGAAAGATTAGCAAATATTTGCAAAGAAAACAAAGCCAAAACATCAAAATGTGTGTTATATGCACCACATATGAGAAAATTAATTTTCAATCAGTGCATCTACCCATACCATATACAAGCATATCAGGTAACTGATTAACATAGGATGATTTTAGACAGTAGAACAGAATGGACAACAGCCTTGATGGTATTTAATTCTAATAAGTAACATTTCTTTAATTATAACTGCAGGATATATACAGTCTAATCAAACAAGGTGCATGCTGCCTCTGTTTCTTTGGTGAGTGAGTTGTTCAAAAAACAGCCTACCAATATCAGTGCCTTATTAAAAAATCTGTAAACATCAACATTTCTTATATTTTTTAATCATTTTGTAATTGATTTTTTAATATAAAGTAATCTAAAAGAAGCTATATTTATAACAGAACAAGTTACAAGTCATAATATGTATGGAAAACATAAGTGAGACTAAGCAATATAATAAATAAATAAATGAAGTACACTAACTCACTTAATTTTTTGGCTAATTAAGTTTACTGCACCTTAAAGTGGAAATAAAGTGCACCCAAAGCATGGCCCTAAACTAAATCAAGTTTGAATACAGAGTTGATATTTTGGAACTACTTGGAGTACTGTTTCTCTCATGACAGAGATAAAGTTAAGTAAAACAGCATGATATAAATTCAGAGAAAAAGTAATAAAATTGCAATGAAATATCCCAGTTAATTAAACAGTAGTACAGAAATTGGTTAAAACAGAGTGTGGAAACAATTATAAACGTACAATTTAAATTCTAATTCATGATATAAAATAAAATTGAATGTACAATTATATGAATAAATATTATTAAGTTAAGGAAAAGGAACAAATTAAATTAAGAAAAAAGTGCTTACAGGAAGTAAGTAATGACAGACCCACTAATTAATATCAATAACTAAAGAAAGATCATACACATACTCTGGTAAATAGATCCTGATTGGTTGAAAATCAAGTCAAGATTAACAGGCAAGTAACAGCATGAAGATAACAGAAATGGTTTGAGAGGATAAAAAAAGATCCCTAGTTGAAAATCAAGTCAAGATTAGTCTAATCTAGTTGCTCTTTCCTGCACCTATTCCAAAGGAGACAAATCCATCCTAAAATGAGTCTTCTAGAGCTGTATGTGATACTCAAGATGTGCCCTTACCATTACCTTATACAACCAGACAACCACCTCCTTATTACTGCTGGCAAAATTGTTGTTATATCATTGACAAAACCCCATGATTTCTCCTAGCAGCCAGTCTGCAATCTTTCGAGAAATTCATATCTGGCTGCAAAATTATACATGATTATTCAAAGTCTTTTTCGTTCTTCACTGATTTCAGTGTGGTAACACACAGTTGGTATGTTATTCTGGGATTACTGCTACCCATATGAAGTACCTTGAATTTGTCAATATTAAACTTCAACTACCACTTAATTTTTCTAGATGGTGTTGAAGTAGCATACTCTGACTAAAGGCCTCCGTAGCCAAGTGGTCAGGAGCGGGAGTGCAGTAGCACACGCTCCTTGAGTAGGGCGGGGTTCAATCCCCTGACTGCTAAATACGGTTGAGCTGCCAACCCGCACTGGACCAGCATGGCAGATTATAGTCCATTTCCCTCAACATGAATCGTTGAGAAGACTACCATCCTGCAATGGGTTGATAATAGCTGCAGTTTTTTTTTTTACTCGGATTACTGTTATTTAACTAACCCTAGGGGCTCACATTTGGTGAGTATGGGATTGGCACACCCAGGGTCCTGAGCTGGATATCATCATTCTTCTCTTTCTTGGTGATTCCTCCCTCTCTCTCTCTCTCTCTCTCTCTCTCTCTCTCTCTCTCTCAGGGTAACTCAGGAATTTTTTTTATTTCTTTGAATTAATACAAATTATGTAAAGTGAAATGTAAGTAACTGTTCTTATTTATTGTATCACTCAAAGAAAAATTATGTTTAAATGATAATGTCATAGCAAAAATCAAATAAAATAAAAACAAACAAATAAAACTGTGTGTGTGTGTGTGTGTGTGTGTGTGTGTGTGTGTGTGTGTGTGTGTGTGTGTGTGTGTGTGTGTGTGTGTGTGTGTGTGTGTGTGTTATGTAATAATGAAAGTTGAAGAAAAAGAAAATTAAAAGGATGAAGACAAAAGGGAAAGAAGAGATAACCAAAGGGGTGAGGAAGTATAGATACAGAAAAAGTCAAAAATATAGATACTGAAAAAAGTAAAAAGCAAAAAAAAAAAATAAAAAGAAATTACATTTTATATATAAAATAAAAATTTATACATATATATATATAAATATATTGATACATATCATATAATCCTGGTGTATTCTCATGTGTCAACTACCAGAATTGCACAAAAAAACAACAATATAATGTCCTCTGTTTCTAACAAAGTACGTGCCTCAACACAGCACTATTAAAAAAAGTGAATTAAGGATTTAAATTTAGAGTAGAAAAATTATTTTGATGTAAGCAACATGATGGGTATAAGAGAGGTTATTAACATTAGCACTAGTAGAGGCATATGATGCAAGAAAGCAAGCTTATGTAGCATCAGCCAAAAAAAACACTCCTATATCACCCCTCCAGCTCAGCCTTAAATTTATTTAGGCTATCAACTTCCACAACAAAAGATGGAAGGCTGTTCCACGAATCAACCACCCGCTAGAAAAGGCAAATTTCTGCACATCTATTCTACAACTGTCTTTCCTCAATTTGAATCTTATGCCCCCTCACATTCTTAATCTGAGCAAGAGGAAGAATCCTATCAGCATTCAGCTTGCTCATCCCATTCAAGACCTTAAACACCACAATCAGATCACTTCGCAGATGCATACTCTCCAAGTGCTGCAATTTGCAGAACTTAAGCCTTTCTTGGTAAGAGCACCCCTTTGTTCCTCCTCACCAATCTTGTTGCCCTTCTTTGTACTCGTTCTAGCAACTCTACATCCTTCCTAAAATGAGGCCTCCAGACCTGTGCACAGTACTCTAGGTGTGGATTGACCATTGCCTTGTACAACGGGATAATCACCTCCCTGTCTCAGCTAGCAAAATTCCAATATATCATTGAGAAGACTCCATGGCCTGCCCTGGCAGCCCGTCTGCACTGGTCAGCGAACTTCGTATTTGACTGCACAATTACCCCCAGGTCTTTTTCACTTTTCACTTCCCTCAGTGTAGTACCACACAGTTGTTAAATTTCTCTTGGGTTATTGTTACCCATATGCAGTACTTTGCATTTGTCAATGTTAAACTTCAGTTGCCACTTCCCAGCCCATTTGCCCAACTTATCTAGATCCAGTTGTCATAGCATGCTGTCTTTACTGTTGTTAACAACCCTGCCAACCTTTGTATCATCTGAAAACTTCGACATTAATCCTGATATACCTTCATCAATTCATTAATGAATACACAAAACAACGAGCCCAGTACCAAACCCCGGGAAACTCCACTAATAACATTTGTCCATGAAGAGCAGTGTCCATTGATTACCACTCTCTCATCTCCCACTCAACCATCCCTTTATCCATTATAGCAACTTACCCTTAATTCCATACCTCTCCAATTTGTACAGCAGTCTTCCAGGTGCAACAGTATCAATATGTTTCCTGAAATCCAAGTATACGATATCAAAATTATTTTTGACATTAAGTTTTTTTATTAGTTAGTTAGTTATTTGGTTTTTAGGAGCATTAGCAACTAAGGCCATATTGCTCCGGGATATACAACTTTATCATACACAATATCATACCGGGATACACAACTTTATCAAAGCCCTTGAACCTTGATATTTATTTATTTGTATTTCTTATGTATTTATTTCTGTATTTTTGTCTAGCTCTGTGTTTTTATGCTGTATTTGTATTTCTGTTGCATTTGTAATTGGTATTTTGTAGCCTTTTTGTATGTTCGCTGTATTTTGTAGCCTTTTGTATTTGTATGCCATACTTATCTTATCTAGATGTGAACCCCTGGCGCTCGTCGCCGTGATGGGATATTGTGCTGTAACTCTACTTCACAATAAAGATTTATTTATTTATTTCTTTATATGTGGTGGTCATTCCCTGACCTTTCCGCATCCTCCGTATTTGGTGGTGACGGGCTCGAACCCCGGTCTAATCAAGAAGCGTGTGCTATGCACTGCTGCTCCTTTCCACCTGGCTACGGAGGCACCCAGTTTTTTTGTGACCACATCATAGTATCCAATCAAATTGGTCACCAAACCCTGGGGAACTCCACTAATAACATTTATCCATGAAGAGCAGTATCCATTGATTACCACTCTCTGTTGTCTTCCACTCAACCATCCCTTTATCCATTGCAGAATACAATGGATAAAGGGATGGTTGAGTGGGAGGGTTCAGCGTATTGTATTAAAATACAATAAGCTTACCCATAATGCCATACCTCTTCAATTTGTACAGCTTGTCTTCCATGTGTAATAGTATCAAAAGCTTTCCTGAAATCCAAGTGTATGATATCAAAATGATTTTTGACATTCAGTTCCTTTGTGACCACATCATAGTATCCAATCAAATTGGTCAGACAAGACTTCCCTTTAACAATCCCATGCTGTCTTAACTGTTACTGCCGGCTTGTCTAGACGATCGTGCAATGCTTCTTTAACCAGTGACTCCATTATTTTGCCCAGAACACAAGTTAAACTAACAGGTCTATAATTACTTGTGTTGCCCTTTGTGAATTGATGATACATTTGCACACCTGCAGTCGATGGGGACCTCCCATTAGTCCAAGGAAGTTCTCATAATTATGGCTAAGGGCTTTGCTTATTTAATTTGTTGCTTCCTTTAATATATCTAGATAGATCCCATCCACCCCAGGTGCCTTCCTTATGTTCAACGTCAACAATTTCTTCTCCACTTTGCTCTCAGTTATTACAAAATCACTTAGCTCCCTGTTAGAGTTTGATAAATTTCTGGCATTCCCCTCATTGAATAATTCTTCATGTGTAAATGTAGAGACAAAATACTCATTCAGTTTATCAGCTACCTGAGCATGATCATCAATAGTCAATATAAAGCACACATGTATTTTACTGTTAAAATGATGGAGGAACAACAAGAGAAAAATGTACACAAAACAGCTAGAGAACTTAATTAACATAAAGAACTATTATCATAAGACAGAGTCTGGAGTCAAAAAAGAAACACATGATTGAAATAACTTCTTCTAATTTTGTCCTTGCCTTCTTCCCATGTACATATGGGGTCGGCATCTCTTTTGCTTTATTTCTTCTCCACCTAGTCTCTTGTAGGCATAGGATCTTCACTCTTCTTCTTTGCATCAAATCCACAATCTCTCTGCTCTTTCCATTCATCGTCCCAATGTTCAATGTTCCTATTCTAACACTTTTCAACTCCTTCTTCATCTCTAGCTGAACTAACTTCTTTAACCGGACTCGTCCTTTGTTCGGTAGCCCTGACACATCTACTTTCCATCAATCACCTTTTGTTTTGGCATAGTTTTTATGACTGGATGCCCTTCCTGACGTCAACCCTCGCCACATATCCGGGCTAGGGATTTAAGCTGCCAATCTGCCAAGCCTCACACAGCTATATAGAAGTGGTATACAATACTCTTATACAATGGTGATGTGGCAATTTAATAATTTTATGCAATTTATGCCGAATTTCTAATCCCACTGAACAAGCAGGTGGCACTGCTGTAGTTCTTTTATCTCATGAAAATGGCTGACTCGGTAGAATGACTGTGACCTTTAAAATAACAGTAATAAATAACTCAGCAACATGTGAGTATTTTTGATTGAAATATACATCATGAAAATACAATGGACAGAGAAAATAAAGGAAAAAGTACAGAAAAATTGTTAAATAACTTACCTAACATAATGAACAATTACCACACGATGGGACCAGGAGTCAAAAGAAACATATAGGTGAAATGATGGATCGGGTGTATATATAAGGACAAGGTTTTCCTATATAAGGATGATGACATTAGCGACCTCCAGTGGACAAAATGTAGAAGGAATACATGTTTAAATATATTTTTTTGAATATTCATATTGAAAAAAAAACATTTTTGAAAATTTTGAACATCCAAATAACAATCAGCAATAGCTATCTGTTTCTGATCAATATTTTCCATGACCTAACGATATACTAAGTGGCCTTAGTAAGAAAAGGTAATAATTTATCAGCAATTTAGTATTAATTACTAAATTGCTGATAAATAGGTAATGAAGAAAATACAACAAATAGGAATTTGAAAATATTGAGAAAAACCATTAAAGTTAAAAAAGAAATGGAAGCAAATAGGGGAAACCATAAACAAGCATTTGTAATTTTTTTACAAAATCAAGTAATACCCATTAATATAATTATAAATGAAAACCAAAAGAAAATATACATAGCAATACAAATATAAAATAATTATTTAAATGAAAATTTTTGAATAAAAGTATTTTAAATAAAATATGCTTTATGAAAAAAAAAAAAAAACAAATAAAAGCCAAGCCTAACACTACAATTATAAAAGACAACTTTTTATAAAAACCAAAATAAAAACTTTCCCTAACAAAACAATTATAACTGTGTGTGTGTGTGTGTGTGTGTGTGTGTGTGTGTGTGTGTGTGTGTGTGTGTGTGTGTGTGTGTGTGTGTGTGTGTGTGTGTGTGTGTGTGTGTTTCCCCTTCAAATAAAAAGAAATGCTATGCCTGAAAATACAATATGCACTACCCTAATATCCAGATACCCCCAAGTAATCTTTATTTACAGGAAAACTAATGATATGTGCCAAAACCTTTTTTATCTTTATGATGGCCTCTAGTCTTGGTGGAACACTCTTTACACACGAAAGGTTTTCCTGCCGATACAGGTATGGGCCTTTCCCAATGTGCTGCCACAACATAGGTAACACATTATTGCCAGGATATCTAAATAGACCTCAGCATTCAGGGTTTTGCCCAAAACAACCAATGATTAACCACAAAAACAGTTCCACTCCCCACAAGACCAACACTGCTTCTGCCCAACTTCAATGTTAGGATGATACAGTCTGGCAGGTAGCTTTCTCTGGGCATCCACTACTCCCAGGCACTGCTATCATACTGGTGGACCACGTAATGTGAATTTTCACTCCAAAGAACACGTTCCCACTGGTCTATAGTCCAAGAGCAGCAGGCCTTACACCAACTAGATGGCATATGGCATTAGTTGGGTGATTTGTGGACTGTGGATGGCTACACAACCATGGTAGCCCATATCATGATGTGTCCATATCATGATGTATTGGTGCTGACGTGTGTGTGTGTGTGTGTGTGTGTGTGTGTGTGTGTGTGTGTGTGTGTGTGTGTGTGTGTGTGTGTGTGTGTGTGTGTGTGTGTGTGTGTGTGTGTGTGCGCGCGCGCGCGCGCGCTGTGACAACGTCAACCTGCATTCCAAGTAGACAATTCTTTGCAGGACTCTCTTGTAATGTTCTGTCAGCTTTGGAGGTTTTTCATGACAGTTTCAGCACTAGTCCTCTTCCACTTGAAGATCACATCAACCTAGGGATCTTCAGTGTTATTCAAATGTCACATACAGACCAATTGCTTATGTGGCATCCTATTAGCATTCCATGCTGGATGTCTGTTAATTCTGTTGATCACAGTATCTTGCATTCACAACCACATTGCTGTCTTCTCAAAAGCCTACAAGCGTATTTATAGTTGTGCCTGATAGGTAGTGAGTGGGTAAGATATGACCAACTATCAACAGAGAAGTGTCTGAATATTAATGGCAGGGCAGTGCATGTGTGTGTGTGTGTGTGTGTGTGTGTGTGTGTGTGTGTGTGTGTGTGTGTGTGTGTGTGTGTGTGTGTGTGTGTGTGTGTGTGTGTGTGTGTGTGTGTGTTCAGAAAATGTCAGCTGATGCAAGCCTGGCAAAAACAGTGGCTTAAAGATCCACCTAGTTCCCAAGCTGCCTTTAACACAATTTTAGAAATTTTTGGAATGGTTCATGGATGTGAACAACTGCCATTCTTCTGATGTCCAAGGTCCAGGTTATCAAGTTTTAACTGATGGTGAAATTGTACTACATATTAGTGAAGAGGAACAGGAACCAGATAAATCATATAAGGAAGAAACTGGTCCTACATACAGTGAAACATTTTCATCTTTTGAAACAGGACTGAAATGGTTGGAAATACAAGAAGAATGTGATTCAATCATTCTGTTGTTGATAAGCCTCCAGGACTTAGTCACTAAGTTAAAGGTTAGATAGCTTCCAAACAAAGAAAAATCAATATTTTATGTAATAGCAATAATATACAGCTAAAAAACTGTGCCAAATACTGTGCCCATATACAATGGCCTTATAGTTTGTAATTGTAGAATTATGTGTGAAATAATATAAATGCATAACTATTATAAAGGGATTATGACTAAATAAAAAATATATATATAAACTGAAAATGCAGTACACCCATGTGAACTTTTTAAAATATTTTTATTTTTTGATAAACTGAAAAAAACTGTTTTTCCAGAAACAATGTGGCATTCATTATTTTGGATAATCAATACTATACTGTATGTATTCTTCATTTTACTGATCATACTGTGGGTATTCTTTGCTATAAGTATCCAGGTTTAAGCCCAATTTTTTCCATATTAAATTCCAAGTTTCTTTTTCTTAATTTATATATAATTTTTTTCCTTCGGATTACAGCAAATTTTAATTCCTGCCACTGATATAGTATAGTCTAATTTTAATTTTTTTCCCCCAATTTATTTTCATAATATTTTATTAATTTTCTTCCTTATTAAAACACTTTAACCTTTACCAATTTTTAGCACTATTCTTCAACATTTTTCTTATTACCCTTACCAGGTTTCACTATTCCTCCCCCACACCTGTATGTAAATTGCACACTGATTATTATAATAACTGCCTACCTGCCAATTACTGTTATTTAGTTGTAGTTGGAAATGAAGTACAAATGACTGGTATTGTCAAACCATTTTCTCAAAGACAGTTTATTTTTCTCAAGATCAGTTTCTCAACTAATCAAATAATAAGATTAATAATCAAACATTCAACTTATGTGCTCTTTTACATAAATTTACTGGAACACCAGGAGAAAATACAATTACAACAGTTTACAGATCAGATTTTATTATGATGTAGAACAGAAGTTTTCAAATGTCTTTTTCTATATTCTGTGAATGAGAGGTGGCACAATCATAAAAATACATGAAAATGAATATATTTAGAAATAAAATTCTGAAAACAGTAACAGTAACATTTAAAAATATGTTTTTCTGTATTAATTAATTAATAGCATAGATTGTACTAAAACAGTGCATGTGTCCACTTTGCCAAATCAGAGGCTGGGATTCCTTGATGGGCACCTCAAAATGCACAATGGACACCAGTTTGAGAATCACTGGTGTTGGGCCTCCTCACCTATAATACCTGCCTAGTTTTCAAGGAACACCTTCCACCAATTCATGATATATGTCAAAGGAAATCTTTCTTCACTCGGTGAGCAGAAAGTTCTTTAACTGGGAAAGTGATACTGACCTCCCTGGATCAGCCCTCACACGATTCCAATTTATCTTACAGTGGTTGAACTGGACTCAGATTGGGACTTTGAGTGGGAAAGCATTAGTGTTACATCATTTTCCCAAACTAAGCCATTGCAACTGAGTTTTGTGACAGGGAGCATTACCCTGTTGAAAGATATAAGATCCTCAAACATAAAATTGCATCACAGCATTAAAAAAAGCAGCATTATTGAGGATGTTATAATACTGCTCCTTCTTCAAAATATCATCCCAAAAACAGCTGAGCTAATGTCATATCAAAAAAGCAACCCATATCATCATTATCATCAGACTGCCACTACCATTCACAGTCTGAATGTTGCAGTCCTTTTCAAAACATTCTCTGGGTTGGAACCACACCCAAATTCTTACAACTAATGAAAGCAGCATAAATTAATATTCACTGACCTGAGATAATCCTTTTGCCACTATACCAGAAGCTAGTACCTTTGAGCACGACACCACTGCACCTGTCAATGTGTATTCACTTTCATAATGAAAAGTTTGTAGGTGGCAGCTATTCAATGAAACCCATATGGATGCAATGCCCTGCATAATCAACATATACACTGACAATTGCACCTGTAGATTTTCAAAACCCTTGGGAGATGCACTGGCAACACAACTTTAGGTGTGGTTTTTTAAGACAATACATGCAAATTTAAGGAGACCTCTTGTTTTCAAAATACACAGATTCCCTGGTGAGACACAGATAACTGCCTTCCATTTATGTATTATGGTCCAGAAAGGGGGTCTTAAGAATGTTGGGAAACTCCAAATTCTCACAAGTCCTACTATATAGCATCCTACCACCTCTCCAAATTTAAATTTTCTGAGCTTATTTTGTAACAAGTCAGAAGCAAATGACTCCCTCTGCATATTGTAGCTTCATTTATATCTCTTTGCAACTGCAATTTCCTCTTATAATATGCATATTTGCATGAACGAAAATTTGCATTAATGTGTTTTTTCATTAGAGGTCTGATACAGGTTTCTATGTTTTTATATTTATCAATAACGTTGATGAAGGTATATCAGGCTTAATGTCGAAGTTTGCAGATGATACGAAGGTTGGCAGGATTGTTAATGACAGTAATGGCAATGTCCTACTGCATCAGGATCTAGAAAATTTGAGCAGATGGGCTGAGAAGATGGTAGAAAATGAAAAAGATTTGGGGGTAATTTTGCAGTCAGATATGAAATTTTCTGAGCAATGCAGACAGGCTGCCAGAGCAGGTCATGGGGTATTGTCAGTCAATGATATACAGGAATTTTGCTAGTAGGGAAAATGAGGTGATTATCCCTTTGTATAAGGCAATGGTCAGGACAAACCTTGAGTACTGCATACAGGTCTGGAGGCCTCATTTTAGAAAGGATGTAGAGTTGCTTGAGCATGTACAGAGAAGGGCAACAAGATTGGTGAGGGGAACAAAGGGATCCTCTTACCAAGAAAGACTTAAATTCTGCAAATTGCAGTGGCTGGAGACTAGGCATCCGCAAGGTAATCTGATTGAGGTGTATAAGGCCTTGAATGGGTTGAGCATGCTGAATTCCGATGGGATTCTTTCGCTTGCTCAGATTACGAATCTGAGTGGGCATAAATTCAAATTGAGGAAAGACAGTTGTAGAATAGATATGCAGAAATTTGCCTTTAGTCAGTGGGTGGGTGGTAAATTACTAGAACAAACTTCCATCTCTCATTGTGGAAGTTGATAGCATGAATAAATTCAAGGAGGAACCGGACAAACTTTTAAAGGAAATAGATGTGTGAAATTGTTTTTTTTTTTTTTTTTGGCTGATGTTACATAAATTCATACACTTGCTTTCTTGCATCGCATGCCTCCATTATTATTACTACTACTACTGCTGCTGCTACTAATACTACTACTTTTGGCAACAGTGCATGTTTAACCAATTCAACATGAATTTAAAAAAAATTACAATTTTAAGGCATCAAAGATACATTTTACCTGACTAATTCTATAACATGCTCTCTAGGCGATTTGGACACATCTTCTCCACTAATCTTTAAAATCTGATCTCCAGGAAGAAGTTTCCCTTCACTTGGCCCTCCTTTAAAAAGTATATGAAATTAATACCATCCTAAAAAGCTAATTCTACAAGATATGATCAAAATTTTGGAGGCTGATTTTGTAGCTTGAAATCGTGGCATCATTGTGAGTTGTGACTTGTAACACACTTGATGACTCAGCTAGATACAGTACACATGAATCATTTATTTATGTGCAGTCAGTTTGAATTGGCATGCATTAAACAGAAGGTGTTTTGTCATCCTTTAAAGAGAACAATTTTAGTGAGCAGCAAATTTGCATAAAATTTTGTATCAAATTTAAAAAAAAAAAAAAAAAAAAAGCTTCTGGAGAAGATGCAATGCACTGTGAAATTACAGGCAGCTAAATTTCTGCGATTTCTTTTGTTCCAAAGCCTTTTCAAGTGACGTGCAAAATTTAATGAGGGCTGCCGCTCTATCAAAAATGATCCTTTCTCTTGCCACCCTTCAACTTCAAAACCAATACAATTGTTTGTGTTTTGGATCTGATCAAGAGTGACTACCATTTAACTATCTGCGAGGTTGGTATTTCTTATGGGACATAGCAATTGATTTTAACAGAATATTTAAGAATGCAGTGCATTTTAGCCAAGTTCATGTGTCACATTATCATGAATGATTACAGAGAGTGGCAAGTTCTCAGACATCAGGCTCTTTGTAAATGTGCTGCTCCTAATTCATACTTTGTTTCTTCTATCACTACTGGTGATGAATCATGGGTGTATGGCTATGACTCAGAAACAAAGGCATGACAATCTCAAGGTGAACATCATGCTTATTTTAATTTTTGACTCACAGGACACTGTTCATTATGAATTAGTCAAACATGATCAAACAGTGAACCAAGAATACTAAAAAAAACACTTCTATGGTGAGAACATGATGCCATTCAGTAAAAAAAAAAAATTGAAAAGTAGGCTTTAGGGAATCAGCATTTGCATCACGACAACACCTTACACTTCTGTGCTTTGTATTCGAGAATTCCTTGCAAAGCCCTCCATCACCATAGTCCCCTATTCAGTATACTCACCAGATTTAGCCTCCCATGATTTTTGTTTTGTTTCCCAAGCTTAAAATTCCCCTTGAAAGGTCACAGATTTGCAACAACTGAAGAAATTATTCAGCACATGACACAGGAACTATTAGCAATTCCAAAAGAAGCCTATCAGAAATGTTTCAAGAAGTTGTAAAAGCAATGAAATTGGTGTATACATGTCAAAGAGACTACTTTGAAGACAACTTATTCAAGTAGCTGGTAAGCCTCATAATTTCCCAAATATTAGTTCAATTCCCGAACTTCTTGATCACACCTTGTATAGTCAAACAAATGTATGAAACTATTTCAACAGAAAAATACTTGATTTTCTCATTCTAAGTTGTACTGTCATGAAAATGAACTAAAGGCACCACCAAATGGAATCTATTTTAGAAGCAAAGGGGTCATGGGATGAATAGGGCACTTTGATTTTTATATTAATTTTAATTTTAAACAAAAGTAATCATATAAATGTTTAACAAAATAATGTATAGAATTGATTTCAAATCTCATTTTAAGCATGGTCTATAATATAAATATAATATCTGTATTTAGTCTCCTCTTCCCTAGTTCAGTAATCCCTCCACTTCTTAAACAGACCATATGGTAGTGACCCTGAGTTCATTCTTGTGGCAGTAGGACTATAGCTAGTTTACTGAATTGTTAAGTGTACAGTTGCAGGCTACAGTAAATTCTTCATCATAAATAATTTATTAAAATGAAGGATGATTAGAATAATTTATTAAAATGTATTTAATATTTTTTAATAATTTATTACAATTATTTATTAAATATAAATAATTTTTAAAATGTGTAAAGTGATGTTTCCTTTGCTCTACTGATATTATAATTATTTTAATCTAATTTGACAAAGTTATATTGGCAGATATAGAGTTCTCCTTAGATAACATTAGCAAGTAACAATTACTGAATGCTTAACACTGCTTTTATAATAGCTCCTTCAAAAGGTATTAAATGTAGCAGAGTGGGGCAAGGGACTAAACAGTACTACTGGATGCATGATGTGTGTGTAGACCACACACACATGCATATATTCCTATATACAAGGTACAAGCCAAAAGTTTCCAGACTGGCTATGTGAAGCGTGCATGCCATTAGTTACTACTGAACTAATTCACCATGTTAATGTGGCAAGTTATGTGCTAATAGGGCATTATGCTTTTTTACAATTGATGTTTAAGCGTGTGTTCTGTTGAGTGTGTCTCGCAATTTTTGTAGCCAAGTAAGATGACAGACATTAAGGAACAGCAAATTTGCATCAAATTTTATCATAACCTTTGGAAAACAACTTGGGAGACTTACAAAAAGCTTAAACAAGAATTTGTTGCTATGGGTCAAACACAGACTTTTCAATGGTATTCATGTTTCCAAGGTAGCCAGACTTCAGCTGAGGATTCTGAACACTCAGGATACCAAACTTTTTTTTTTTTTTTTTTTTCTGATGCAGCAAAAGCCTCAGGCTTCCTTGCACCATATGGCTAAATATAATAAAAAGACACACTGATGCAAACGTTGAAAAAGTGCATCAAGTCAATCAACTGTAAGGGCAGATAGTGTATGATTAAAGGTGATATTTTGCAACAATTCTATGCCTATTGTATGATACATGCCAACACAATTTAACTGAATATTTAAATATGAGGCAGACTGCTGTAAAATTTGTGCCCCATTTTCTGAGCGATGAACAAAAACAGAATCGACTTTCTGCATGCAGAGACCAGCATGCAGAAACCTGGCCAAAAAGGACAGAAATTTCCTTCTTTTTTTTTTTTTTAAGGCCATTACAGGGGATGAAAGATGGATTTATATTTATGACCAGAAACAAAGCAATAACCTTTCCAGTGGAAAAGTCTATCATCTCCATATGCAAGACAGCCAATGCAAGTCAGATCAAATATCAAGAACATGCTGACTGTTTTCATCAATAATGAGGGAATTGTTCATCAGGAGTTCCTTCCAGCAGGGTAAACTGTAAATCACCAGTTCTATATTGGGGCCCCTATGGCATTTGAGAGAGTATTTCTGGAGAAACACCCAGACAAACTGCACATTCAGGATTGGCTTCTGTATCAGAACAATGCTTCTGTGTCACACAACACCAATGTCCACATGGCTTTGCTGATCCAGACATTTCTTGCCACGGACAAAATAGTGATGGTCCCATGCTTTTCTTATTCTCCAGATCAGGGCCCTGTGACTTGTTCCTGTTTCACAAAATCAAAATCTAATTAAAAGGATGAACATTAAAAGAAATCACAAAAATTCAAGCTGAACTGCAGGAAGTTTGACAGCATCATGAGACAAGAGTTCTAGAGATGCTTCAAACAGTGGGAGAAGCACTGAGATCAATGTACAAACTTTGGCGGAGACTAATTTGAAGGGGCCAACACATAACTAACGTAAGTTTTAATTAACTTTATTATCCCAGTGTGGAAACTTCTGGCTCACACCTTGTGTGTGTGTGTGTGTGTGTGTGTGTGTGTGTGTGTGTGTGTGTGTGTGTGTGTGTGTGTGTGTGTGTGTGTGTGTGTGTGTGTGTGTGTGTGTGTGTGTGTGTGTGTGTGTGTGTGTGTGTGTGTGTGTGTGTGTGTGTGTACAGTGTCACAAATGAAAGTAAAATAAAATAAAAATAAATATAGATGAAGAAGTTATTAATCACAAAATGCCGAGCCTAGTTGAAGAGAAAAAAGAGAAAGAATGTAAGAACCTAAAAAAAAAAAAAAAATTAATCATTAAGTAGAATTAAATCTGAATTAATGCCGAATTAACAGGCTAATCATATGTACAAAACCTGAAAGAAAAAGAGGGGAGGGTAATAGAGATAAAAATTATAAAATCCAAAAATAAAAATTAAAGAATTAAAAATTTTAAAATTATAATAATTATAAAAATATTAAAAATTAAAAATTGGTACATAGATCAGGTATTTCATCAGGGGGTTACACCTGATCATGTACCAAACACTGTGTTTATATGCAAACTCATGCTGATGCAGAAGCTATTAAAATGAAAAAGATAAAAAAAATAAAATAAATAAATAATAATAATTTTTTAAATTTTTTAATCTCCAGAAATTTAATCTTCCATGTAATCATCCTTGGCAAGCCCCAAGGCAGAATGCACTGGTCCCAAAGGAACTAGTAGTTGTTGGTGACTCTATTGTCAGGGAAACAGGGAACATGCTTTGTAAAAAGGATAGGTGGAACAGGACCAAGGTATGTCTGCCAGGGGCAAAGGTTGATGACGTTGTAGAGCAGATATCATCTTTTAAGGGCACAAAAGGTGATATAGTTGTACACGTTGGCACTAATGATATCAAGAGTAGGAGACCGGCAGAATTGCTTAACAAGTACAGGTCACTGTTGAAAAAAAAAAGTGAATAGGGTTGAATTTGAAAGTGTCTGCAATTCTGCCCAGACACGATAGGAGGGAGTATATGATGAGAGCCTTGTCGATCAATTTGGCCCTGGAAAGATTGTGCAAGGCTCAAGGGGTAGAATTTTTTTCAGCCTGGACTGTACTTGTTAACAGGAGAGATTGCTTCTACAGGGATGGGATACACTTAAATAGAAAGGGTGCAAGGATATTTGCTGATGCTATCGAGGCAGTGTTAGGTGGGACGGAAAACTGCTAGCTTGGAGGGAGACAAAGACGAATAGATTAACAGTAGCCAATGGCAGAGGTGAAAGAGATTCTTGCACTGCTTCTAATGGAATGAGCAGAAGCCTGAAAAACAAGATGCAGGATATTTCAGAGACTGCTGGGAGACATTGCTGTACAAGTAAACACATGGGTTGTGTTAGGGTAGCTAAGAATAGAAATAGGTGCATGTATACTTGCGTATATACCAATGCTAGGAGTTTAGTAAATAAATTTGACGAATTTGAGGTATTGCTCAAAACATCAAAGGCAAATATTGTTGGGATATCAGAGATGTGGTGTCACACAGATATAAGGAATGCAGAACTGGAATTTGGGGAGTACAACGTCTACAGAAAGGATAGAGTGGATAGGTAGGGAGGAGGGGTTGTGCTATTAGTTAAGAAATACATAAAATCCAAGGAAGTGAAGCCAGTGGACATCGCTGGACCGTGCAGTGTCGAGTCAGTTTGGTGTGACATAAGCACTGGGAGATCAAAATTGAGAGTAGGAGTGTGCTATAGGCCTAATGACTCTGATGAGTATAATAAGAAACTGTATAGGGAAATATAGTGGGCCAGTAAATCAAAGAGTCTTATAATGGGAGATTTTAAATTTCCCAGATATTGACTGGAATTTGGGGGCTGGTCACTCACATACTAGCAAGGCTTTTGTGGATTTATTGGATGATTGTTTTCTACATCAGCATGTTCGGGAGACAACTAGAGGGAGGAATACAGCAGTGATTCTTCATGCATTAAGAATCTGCAGATAAATGAACCACTGGGTGATAGTGATCACAGTGTGCTGAAGTGGGATTTACTCAAAGAGGTAACTACCATTAGGGGTAAAGGGAAGGGTTATTGCTTTCGTAAGGGCAACTACGATGGACTGAGACAGTATTTAAATTCTATACAGTGGGACCAACTGATGATGTTACCAACAGCAAATGCAAAATGGGAAGCATTCAACGAACTTATCTTGGAAGCTACTAGCCTTTACATACCAACTAAGAAATATTGTTCAAGGTTTAGGCCTAAATGGATGTCAGATGAACTGATGAGGCATATGGCAGAGAAGAAACATGCATGGGATACATACAAATTAACACATGAAACAAAAGCATATGATAGATACAAGTTGATCTGTAACCAAGTTACAAAGGAGGTTAGGCAGGCGAAGGCAGATTACGAGAAATCTTTGGCAAGGGATGCAAAGAAAAACAGCAAAGAGTTCTTTACTTATGTAATCTCTAGAAGGAAGGGGATGAATCAGATTGGTCCACTTGATATCGATGGGTCCACTGTTGATGATCCTGCTGAGGTAGCTAACAAACTAAATGAATATTTTGCATCGACATTCACCCATGAGGAGTTATTTAGCGAGGGGAAAGCCAGAGGTGTATTCAACTCTAGCAGTAAGCTAGATAATCTTGTAATAACTGAGAGTAAAGTGGAGGAGAAATTGTTGAAGATAAACACAAGAAAGGCACCCGGGGTGGATGGGATTTATCCAGTTATATTAAAGGAGGCAGCAGAGGAAGTAAGCAAACCCTTAGCCATAATTATGAGAGCTTCCTTGGACTCAGGGGAGGTACCCACAGACTGGAGATGTGCAAATGTGACCCCAATTCACAAAGGAGGATCAAAGGCTGACAGAAGTAATTATAGACCTGTGAGTTTAACTTCTGTTCCAGGAAAATTAATGGAGGCACTGGTTAAAGAAGCACTGCAGAATCATCTAGACAAGACTTCAGTTATAGCTCGGACAGAGCATAGTTTTGTTAAAGGGAAGTCTTGCGTCACCAATTTGATTGGATACTATGATGCAGTCACAAAGGAACTGGATGCAGGGAATAACTTGGATATTATATACTTGGATCTTAGAAAGGCTTTCGATACTGTTGTACATGGAAGACTGCTGCACAAATTGAAGCAGTGTGACATTGGAGGCAAATTGCTGCTGTGGATAAAGGGGTGGCTGAGGGGGAGAAGACAGAGAGTGGTAATCAATGGACACTGCTCGTCGTGGACTAATGTTATTAGTGGAGTCCCTCAGGGCTCAGTGTTGGGTCCATTATTGTTTCCTGTATTCATAAATGATATTGATGATGGTATATCATGCTTAATGTCCAAGTTTGCAGACGATACAAAGGTAGGCAGGGTTGTCAAGGACACTACTGACACTATGCTGCTGCCACAGGATCTGGAAAGGTTGAGCAGATGGGCTGAGAGGTGGCAAATGAAGTTTAACATTGACAAATGTAAAGTACTACACATGGGAAACAGCAACCCCAGAGCAACATATCAAGTCTGTGGTACTACACTGCCAGGGACCTGGGGGTGGTTGTGCAGGCAGATATGAAGTTCTCTGAGCAGTGCAGACGGGCTGCAAGAGTAGTTCATGGTATATTGTCAATGATATATAGGAATTTTTCTAGCAGGGACAAGGAGGTGATTATTCCCTTGTATAAGGCAATGGTCAGGCCACACCTAGAGTACTGTACACAGGTCTGGAGGCCTCATTTCAAGAAGGATGTAGAGCTGCTGAAATGAGTACAGAGAAGGGCAACAAGATTAGTGAATGGAACAAAGGGGTGCTCTTACGACGAAAGCCTTAAGTTTTGCAAATTACAGTGTCTGGAGACTAGGCACCAGCGAGGTGATCTGATAGAGGTGTATAAAGCCTTGAATGGTTTGAGCATGCTCAATGCTGATGGGATTCTTCCTCTTGCTCAGAATAATCACCTGAGAGGGCATAAATTCAAATTGAGGAAAGACAGATGTAGGATAGATGTGCGGAAATTTGCCTTTAGCCAGCGGGTGGTTGGTTGGTGGAACAGATTTCCATCCCTTGTCGTGGAAGTTGATAGCCTAAATAAGTTTAAGGCTCAGCTGGACAGGTATTTTGAACGAACAGAGGGGTGAAGTGGTAGTGGGTTGTTTTTTTTTTTTTTTTTTGGCTGATGCTGCATAAGCTTGCTTTCTTGCATCAAATGCCTCTTCTAATGCTAATGTACCAAACACTGTGTTTCTACGCAAACTCATGCTGATGGAGAAGCTATTAAAATGAAATAGATAAAAAAAATAATAATAAATAATAATTTTTAAAATTTTTATTTTTATTATTTTTTTTTATCTATTTCATTTTAATAGCTTCTCCATCAGCATGAGTTTGCATATAAAAACAGTGTTTGGTACATGATCATGTGTATCCTCCTGATGAAATACCTGATCTATGTACCTACCCTCTTTTTCTTTCAGCTTTTGTACATATGATTAGCCTGTTAATTCGGGATTAATTCAGATTTATTTCTACTTAATGATTATTATTATTTTTTTTATAGGCTCTTTTTCTTTCAGCTTTCGTACATATGATTAGCCTGTTAATTCGGGATTAATTCAGATTTATTTCTACTTAATGATTAATTTTTTTTTTTTTTTATAGGTTCTTAACATTCTTTCTTTTTATTTTATATTTATTTATTTATTTCTATTTATTTTTATTTTATTTTACTTTCATTTGTGACACTTATTTATATACATGTATCCTGTTTCGCTGCTTGGCGCATTCAGGTACACGTACTGTTTTTCCTATATATATATATTTTTTTCCACTTCTTCATTATTTCCTTCCACTTCTTCGTTTTCATATTTCATATATATATATGTGTGTGTATATATGACCACCTACCTAATATGATATTGGTCCTCCATATGCAGCTACCTACGTTATGACCACCTACATTATGACTACCTAGCTAATACGATGTTGATCCTCCATGTGCAGCCAAAACAGCTCGTAACCCTGCGAGGCATGCATGCTATAAGATTTCTAAATGTGTCTTGTGGTATCTGGTACCAACACCTAACCAGCACATACTTTAACTCCTGTAAAGTCTGTGGTTTAAACAGCACAGATCAGAGTTGCTGTTCCAACACAAACCACAGATGCTGAATGGGATTCATGTCTGGGAAATTTGGAAGCAAAGGTAATACCTGGAACTCTTCCATGTTCCACAAACCAGTCTTGATTAATCCGGGCGGTGTGGCATGGCACATTATCCTGCTGAAAGATGGCACTGCCAGAGGGGAAGACCATTGCTATGAATGGGTGTACCTGGTCAGCAATGATGTTTAGGTATGTGGTAAATGGGCTGCCCGGCATATGGATGACTGGACCCAGGGTATCCCAGCAGAACATCGCCCAAAGCATACCACTGCCACCACCAGCTTGTTTTCATCCCACGATGCATCCAGGTGCCACCACTTCCCCAGATAAACAATGCACAATTACCAGGCTATCCACATGGTGCCACAGCAAACGTGATTCATCGGACCAGACGACCTTATTTCAATCACTCAAGGTCCAGATTCGATCCTCGCATGCCCATTGTAGGCACTGTTTCCAGTGGTTAGCATGGGCACTCAGAGTGGCCTGCAGCTACGCAACTCCATTTTTAGCAGGGTTTGATGTACTGTGTGTTGTGACACGTTACTTCCATCACAAGCATTCCAATTACCAGTGGGCTGCGCCACAGTTGTCCTTCTGTTGCCATGTACCATCCGGGAGAGCCTTTCACCTCGAGCATCAATGAGCCATGGTCATCCAACACCTCACCAGTGGTTCATGGGTTTCAATACAACCTCTGCTTTCAATACAACAGCAACAACACTTTTTCTACATGGCATTAATATGAAAACTTAGACACTGTAATAGCACAGGACACCGGACTTGTGGCATATACAGTGCATTTATACTGCTGCTAGGGTGATGCAAATCATATGTGGAACATGACATCATCTAAGAGAGTTTGCTAGACATGTATGATACAACAGGGTAATGCTATTACAAAGTATACATGATACATTGCCAAATTTCACAAAAATTTGATGAATTTTGCACAAGTGATGCAACTTTTTTGAGCACCACTTTATTTTATGAGCCTAATTCTCCCTTTGTTCAATATAAGTGCTTAGTGCTCTTTTTGCTCATATAAGAGATTATTTCTCTTATTGCTCATCACATATTACTTCTCTAATAGCTACACACATATATATCCCTATGTTAGCTGACAAGTTCAATCGTTAAATCAATGGCATTAAACTGATCTGCAATGCTGCTTAACATATCAATAGATTCCATTATTCTTCTTGAATCTGTTATATTTTTTTTTACATATATAAAGAGATTAAGTGTCTGGTGGCTTCATAATATTCTAATGAATGTCTTTTCCAAGGCCCAAAACGAAAGGCAATTTTCATAAAAAGTAAAGATCGTGCTTATAATATTTTTTGATTCACAGGCTTTTGTTCATTATGAATTTGTCCTGCATGGTCAAACAGTGAACCATTAATACCACAAAAAGTTTTATAGTGATTATGCAATGCTCTTTAAAGAAAAGAGTGAGAAAGTGCACTTCACAGAATTTAAATTTGTATCATGATAAAATCCCAGCACACTCTCTGGATTCCCTTCACGAATTCCTTGCCAAGAACTTCCTCACAGTGGTACTTATCTAGGGTTGAATGTTAAAGTGCCTGCAATTCTGCCCAGACACAATAGGAGGGAGTATACGATGAGAGCCTTCTCGATCAATTCGGCCCTGGAGAGATTGTGCAAAGCTCGAGGAGTAAACTTTTTTTTTTTTTTTTCCCCCCCAGCCTGGTCTGTGCTTGTTGACAGAAGAGACTGCTTCTACAGGGATGGGGTACGCTTAAATAGAAATGGCTCAAGAATATTTGCTGATGCAATCAAGGCAGTATTAGGTGGGTTGGAAAACTGCTAGCTTGGGGGGATACACAGACTAAAAGGCTAACAGTGGCCGCAGGCAGAGGCAAAAGTGATTTTTGCACTGCTTCTATTAGAATGAGCAACAGCCTGGAAAGCAAGGTAATGGAGATTTCCAGGACTGCTGGGAGTCATAGTAGAACAAATAAATACATGGGCTGTGTTAGGGTAATTAAGAGGTTTTTTTTTTTTTTTTTTTGGTAGTTATTGGCGCATCGGCTTCTGTGGCCATAGTGCACCTCCCAAGGTTTTTTGCAGTACTTTGATCCAAGCCCGAGGCGGGATTCGAACCCGCGATCTTTGGGTTGCCAGGCAGGCGCTTAACCCACCCGGCTAGCCTGGTCAGCGTAACTAAGAGTAGGAACAGGTGCATGTATACTTGCATGTACAACGACGCTAGGAGTATAGTTTATAAATTTAATGAGCTTGAAGTGCTAATCAAGACATCAAAGGCAGACACTGTTGGAATATCAGAGATGTGGTGTGACACAGATATAAGCTGTGCAGAACTGGAATTTGGGGAGTACAATGTGTACAGTAAGGATGGACAGGACAGGACAGGACAGGAAGGGTGAAGGGGTTATGCTGTTAGTTCAAAAACACCCAAAATCTAACGAAGAGTATCCAATTGATGTTGGTGGACAATGCAGTATTCAGTCTGTTTGGTGTGAAATAAGCAATGGCAAAGGAAAAATGAGAGTAGGTGTGTGTGTGTGTGTGTGTGTGTGTGTGTGTGTTATAGGCCCAATGAATCTGATGAGTATAATGAGCAATTGTGCAGAGAAATACAGTGAGCCAGTAAATCAGAATGTTTTATAATGGGGGATTTTAACCTTCCAGATATTGACTGGAACTTGTGGACAGGTCACTTGCACTTGCGAAACTGTTTTCTACAGCAACATGTTTAAGAGGCAAACAGAGGGAGTATTATGCTTTATCGGATTATCAGCAGTGATTATTCATGCAATACGAATTTGCAAATAAAGGAACCACTAGGTGACAGTGATCACAATGTACTGATGTGGGAATTACTTAAAGATGTAAGGGAAGGGTTTTTGCTTTCATAAAGGTGACTACAGTGGTCTCAGACAGTTTCCAAATTCTGTACAGTGGGATCAACTGATGATGTTACCACCGTTGAATTCTAAATGGGAAGCATTCAGGGACTTAATTTTGGAGGCTACTAGGCTTTCGATTCCAACTAAGAAATACAGTTCAAGATTTAGGCCTAAATGGATGTCAGATGAATTAATGATGCTCGTGGCAGAGAACAATGTAGAAGCAAAGAAGAAGAAGAAAGAAAGGGTTGAATCACATTGGACCACTTAACATAGATGGGTTGACTATTGATGATAATCAATAGTCAACCCATCTATGTTAGCAATACCTATGACATACAATGAGCAATACCTCAAATTTGATGAATTTGAGGTATTGCTCAAAGCATCAAAGGCGAATATTGTTGGGATATCAGAGACGTGGTGTCACACAGATATAAGGAATGCAGAACTGGAATTTGGGGAGTGCAACATCTACAGAAAGGACAGACAGGACAGGAAGGGAGGATGGGTTATGCTATTAGTTAAGAAAACATAAAATCCAAGGAAGTGAAGCCAGTCGACATCCCAGGACAGTGCAGTGTCGAGTCAGTTTGGTGTGACATAAGCATTGGGAGATCAAAATTGAGAGTAGGAGTGTGCTATAGGCCTAATGACTCTGATGAGTATAATAAGAAACTGTACAGGGAAATAGAGTGGGCCAGTAAATCAGAGAGTCTTATAATGGGGGATTTTAATTTCCCAGATATTGACTGGAATTTGTGGGTTGATCACACACACTAGCAAGGCTTTTGTGGATTGATTGGATGACTGTTTTCTATACCAGCATGTTCGGAAGGCAACTAGAGGGAGTAATATTCTTGATTTGATTATCAGTAGTGATTCTTCATACATTAAGAATCTGCAGATAAAGGAACCACTAGGTGGCAGTGATCACAGTATCCTCAAGTGCGATTTACTCAAAGAGGTAACTACCATCAGGGTAAAGGAAGGGTTATTGCTTTCGTAAAGGCGACTACGATGGTCTGAGACAGTAGTTAAATTCTATACAGTGGGACCAACTAATGATGTTACCAACAGAAAATTCAAAATGGGAAGCATTCAAAGAACTTATCTTGGAAGCTACTAGACTTTACATACCAACTAAGAAATATTGTTCAAGGTTTAGGCCTAAATGGATGTCAGATGAACTAATGAGATATGGAAGAGAAGAAAAATGCACGGGATACATATCAATTGACATAGAAGCCTATGATAGATATAAATTGATCTGTAACCAAGTTAAAAAGGAGGTTAGGCAGGCAAAGGCAGATTACAAGAAATCTTTGGCAAGGGATGCAAAGAAAAACAGCAAAGAGTTCTTTACGTATGTAAACTCTAGAAGGAAGGGGATGAATCAGATTGGTCCACTTCATATCGGCGGTTCAACTGTTGATGATCGTGCTCAGGTAGCTAACAAACTAAATAAATATTTTGCATCGACATTCACACATGAGGAGGTATTCAGCGACTGGAATGCCTGAGGTGTATTCAACTCTGGCAGTAAGCTAGATAATCTTGTAATAACCGAGAGTAAAGTGGAGGAGAAATTGTTGAAGATAAACACAAGAAAGGCACCTGGGGTGGATGGGATCTATCCAGTAATATTAAAGGAGGCAGCAAAGGAAGTAAGCAAACCTTTAGCCATAATTATGAGAGCTTCCTTGGACTCAAGGGAGGTACCCATAGACTGGAGATGTGCAAATGTGACCCCAATTCACAAAGGAGGATCAAAGGCTGACAGAAGTAATTATAGACCTGTGAGTTTAACTTCTGTTCCAGGAAAATTAATGGAGGCACTCGTTAAAGAAGCACTGCAGAATCATCTAGACAAGACTTCAGTTATAGCTCGGACAGAGCATAGTTTTGTTAAAGGGAAGTCTTGCCTCACCAATTTGATTGGATACTATGATGCAATCACAAAAGAACTGGATGCAGGGAATAACTTTGATATTATATACTTCGATCTTAGAAAGGCTTTTGATACTGTTGCACATGGAAGACTGCTGCACAAATTGGAGCAGTGTGGCATTGGAGGCAAATTGCTGCTATCGATAAGGGGATGGTTGAGAGGGAGAAGACAGAGAGTGGTAATTAATGGACACTGCTCATCGTGGACTAATGTTATTAGTGGAGTCCCTCAGGGTTCAGTGTTGGATCCATTATTCTTTTCTGTATTTATAAATAATATTGATGATGGTATATCAAGTTTAATGTCCAAGTTTGCAGACGATACAAAGGTTGGCAGGGTTGTTAAGGACACTACTGGAACTATGCTGCTGCAACAGGATCGGGAAAGGTTGAGCAGATGGGCTGAAAGGTGGCAAATGAAGTTTAACATTGACAAATGTAAAGTACTACACGTGGGAAACAGCAACCCCAGATTGCTCTGGGGTATCAACTCTGTGGTACTATACTGACAGTGGTGGAGAATGAAATGGACATGGGGGTAGTTGTGCAGGCAGATATGAAGTTCACTGAGCAGTACAGATGGGCTGCAAGAGTAGCTCTTGGTGTCTTGTCAATGATATACAGGAATTTTTCTAGCAGGGATAAGGAGGTGATTATTCACTTGTATAAGGCAATGGTCAGGCCACAATTTGAGTACTGTACACAGGTCTGGAGGCTTCATTTCAAGAAGGATGTAGAGCTGCTGGAACGAGTACAGAGAAGGGCAACAAGATTAATGAATGGAACAAAGGGTTGCTCTTACGAAGAAAGGGTGAAGTTTTGCAAATTACAGTGTCTGGAGACTAGGCACCGGTGAGGTGATCTGATAGAGGTGTATAAAGCCTTGAATGGTTTGAGCATGCTCAGTACTGATGGGATTCTTCCTCTTGCTCAGAAAAATCACTTCAGAGGGCATAAATTCAAATTGAGGAAAGACAGGTGCAGGATAGATGTGCAGAAATTTGCCTTTAGCCAGCGGATAGTTGGTTGGTGGAACAGACTTCCATCCCTTGTTGTCAAAGTTGATAGCCTAAATAAATTAAGGCTCAGCTGGACAGATATTTCGATCAAACGGAGAGGTGATGTGGAAGGTGTTTTTTTTTTTTTTTTTTTTTTTTGGCTGATGCTGCATAAGCTTGCTTTCTTGCATCATATGCCTCTATTAATGTTAATGCTAATTATCCCAGGATCTTTTCACACAGGTACAAACTTCTCCTATAGTTGGTTTCTTCACTCTTCTTGCTGGTGTCAAATTGTGCCCAGAAGGCTTCATCTATTGGTTCCATTTGTCTCTCATGTCAGCTTTGATGGGTTTGTTAATGTTGTTGGAGCTGGGATGTCAAGGTATGATGGCAAATTTTGTTTTTTTGCTCTGCAGCAATCTGCTTTGTATTTTTTGTTATGTGTGCCCTGAATTGATCAAGCACCAATAGGGCAGGTTTGCGTAAGAGCCCACCTGGTCTCCTGCTCCAAACTTTCTCAAACCAGGTCTTCATCCCATCCTGATCCATCCAACCCTTGTCATGAACGTGGACAGTCACTCCTCGAGGAATGTCTTCTTTTGGCATCGTTTTGCGTTTGAAAATCAGCATAGGAGGCAGCTTGGTTCCGTCGGCACAACAAGCTAGAACAACTGTATAATGGCTCTTTTCGTGTCCACTTGTCTCTTCACAGTTACAGTTTTCACCCCCTTCTTATCAACAGTTCTGTTACTTGGGACATGAAACTGAAGGGGGACTTCGTCCATATTTTCAATCTGTCCCAACGCAAACTGATGTGTCTTCCGATATTGAATGACAAAATGATGAAATTCAAGGACCTTCTGCTCATAGCTTTCAGGCATCTTTTGGGCAAGTCTGGTGCGTGTACGCATGCTTAGTCCATTCCATTTCATGAACCTGAAGCACCAATTGTGTCCTCCTTTGAAATCAGTAACTTCTTTTTCATCAGTAATTCTTCTTGCCTCATGCTGAACCATCTTTGTGGACACAGGAATTTGAATTGCCCTTTGCTCCTCAATCTATATCTTCAATTCCCTCTCTAAATTAGGCCATTTTGCTGACTTGCCTCTAATGGCCTTCTTCTGCCGTGGCATCTTCACTAGGGTTTCTTCTTCCCGTAGCCAGTCTCGGATTGTTTTCTCAGTTGGAGGAGGACTAAACTTACGTTCAGCAGCACGATTTCCATTCACTTTTGCAAACTGGATCACTTTTAACTTTAATTCAGCACTGTACAAAAATCTTTTCTTAGACATTTCTGGGCAGAACTTGGCAAAACATAACCTAATATACTGGTAACAAGTGCGAAACAATGAGTGCAAAGACAACAAGCTCGAAAAAGCAGGAAATGCAAGAAAGAAAAAAAATCTATAACCACTGTATAAGACGCACCCAGTTTTTAGACCCCAAATTTTTTGAAAAAGGTGTATCTTATACATGGGGAAGTACGGTACATTCAACCTATTATCACTACATTCAATTTTCCCTGGTTTATCACAAAAAGTATAGATAATTTGTTGTTCTAATTTCAATAGCACATCATATTCATTTCCCCCCCCCCATTCCATTACAGCCTTAAACAGCAGGAATCAAAGCAACTCTGAACTGCCCCTAGACCTTTTATAACATTCTCCAATAAAAATTTCTTATAATGAATATGTATAAACACAAAAGCTGCATAAACTTTGTTTTTATAAAAAGAAACACAGAAATCCTCTATTGTATTTTCAAAATAAAACAGCAGTTTTGAATTAAATATTTTAAAAATTAATAATCTATATGTTCAATTAAATTTTAGAGATGGAATATTTCATATATAAAATGCAGTTATAATCCTATCTGAATAATAACCTCATGAATAAGCTACAATATTTATTACTTACTATATTATTACTATACTGCTACCATATTACTAAATTATTATCTACTCTATTATCTACAATATTTGTAGCTAATAAAGCTTATATGCTGTATAAGCTTGCTTTATTTCATCATTTGCCACTACTAATACTAATCTAATACTTTATTCAATAGTGCTTCATAAAAATTGACATTAAAAAGATCAGAATTTATGGAAAGACATGAAAATTTTATAATCTCTACTCTAATAAATTAGATAGATAATGCTTCAATTAGAAATTTTATTCATAAAGATTGCAAGTTTCTATTGGAAAACCGTGCTAAGCATCCAGAGACTTCCTTTCAATTCACACTTCAAAGGTGTACTGTATTTAATTATTTAATAAGCAATACAGTGACCATTCATAAAAAAAATATAATAATAATCAAGTATAATATGAATAATATAAAAATAGTCATTTATAAATTAAATAATAGAAATAAATTAATAAAAAAAAATTAATTGCATGCATAACAGAAACATATCAAAATCATTCAATTTACTAGAGGTTAATAATGTCAGATACGGACTAGAAATAAAGACTGGAAAAAAACTTTCTCTACCTTCTGTGACGAAACGAACTATGACTGGCTTTTCACTACCTGCCACAAATCCAAAACCCTTCTGGGAATCTCTGATGAGTTCAACATCACGTGGCTGAGGTGGCTCATCATCCACATCTTTCCGAGGATCTTCAGTTGTTGTTGTTTTGTTAACGTGGCTATGGAGTTTAATTTAAAAAATATTTAATTAGCATATCTTAAAAATTAGCTCCATCACATAAAAAAAACTGGGAATACTTTTAATACACTCACCTTATGATAAACAATATACCTGCAGTAGGTATATAACGACAGAATACCTATTATTTTGCTAGCAGCAAATAGGATGCTGCACTACAGTTTCATTCTTTATTTTCCATTAGTTTTCAAATTGATAAAAATTTGGTGCTACTTCTGTACATTAGCCTAATTAAGGAGAAGAAAAATATTCACTTTAACTTGAATTTTTTACTTATAATTAATACAGGAGTAAGGATAAAAGTAGAATGCCAGTAAGTCTAATTTATCTTTAGCTGAGGTGGAAATAGAACCATCGAATGTTAACAGAGGTGAGAATAGAGATGGGAAAAAGTTGTGGCCAATGGCTTCTTGCCATTGGCCACAGCCAAAACCAATGACTTTGGCAAGAGACCAGAATGCTCAACTGTCACTTGGATAACAAATTAATTTTTTACACGTGGCAAGTAAAAATCTAGTTTAGGCTTATTGATAACTGCTTTACAATTGTTGTTTGTGAGCTTTAGTGTAGGCAGAAAACGAACCTGGAAGTTTGCATGAAAGTGAATTGTCATATGCACAGACTAAAAGGTTAACAGTGGCTGCAGGTAGAGGCAAAAGTGATCCTTGCACTGCTTCTATTAGAATGAGCAGCAGCCTGGAAAGCAAGGTAATGGAGATTTCCAGGACTGCTGAGAGTCATAGTAGAACAAATAAATACATGGCCTACGTTAGGATAACTAAGAGTAGGAACAGTGGATGTATACTTGCATGTACACTGATGCTAGGAGTATAGTTAATAAATTTGATTAGCTTGAATTGCTAGTCAAGACATCAAAGGCAGATATTGTTCAGATATCAGAGACATGGTGTCACACAGATATAAGCAGTGCAGAATTGGAATTTGGGGAGTACAATGTGTACAGGAAGAACAAACAGGTCAGGAAGGGAGGAGGGGTTATACTGTTAGTTAAGAAACACATAAAATCTAAGGAAGTGCATCCAATTGATGTTGGTGGACAGTGCAATGTTGAGTCTGTTTGGTATGACATAAACACTGGGAAAGGGAAAATGAGAGTAGGAGTACGTTATAGGCCTAATGACTCTGATGAGTACAATGAACAGTGCAGAAAAATAGAATGGGCCAGTAAATCAGAATGTCTTGTAATGTGGTATTTTAATTTTCAGGATATTGACTGGAAATTGTGGGTTGGTCACTCGCACCTTAGAAAGACTTTTGTGGATTTATTGGAGGATTGTTTTCTACAGCAACATGTTCAAGGGGCAGCCAAGTTGTGTAATACCTTGATCTGATTATCAGAAGTGATTATTCATGCATTAAGAATTTGCAGATAAAGGAATCGCAGCGTGACAGTGATCACAGTGTATTGATGTGGGAATTACTTAAAAGATGTTACTACCATCAAGGCAAAAGGGAAGGGCTTTTGTTTATGTAAAGGTGACTACAGAGGTTTCAGACAGTTTTTAAATTCTGTACAGTGGGATCAACTGATGATCTTACCAACACTGAGTTCTAAACGGGAAGCCTTCAGGAACTTAATTTTAGAGGCTACTAGGCTTTTCATTCCAACTAAGAAATACTATTCAAGGTTTAGGCCTAAATGAATGTCAGATGAATTAATGAGGCTCGTGGCAATGTAAGGGATGCATATAAAGTATTAGGTGGCACAGAAGCCTATGGCAGGTATAAACTAGTCTGTAATCAAGTCACAAAGGAGTTTATGCAGGCGAAGGCAGATTATGAGAAATATTTGGCAAAGGATGCAAAGAAAAACAGCAAGAAGTTCTTTACTTATGTAAACTCTAGAAAGAAAGGGTTGAATCAGATTGGACCACTTAACATAGATGGGTTGACTATTGATGATCATGCTCAAGTAGCTGATAAACTGAATGAGTATTTTGCATCTACATTCACACATGAGGAGTAATTCAACGAGGGGAGTGCCAGAAGTTTATCAAATGCTAACAGGGAGCTAAGCGATTTTGTAATAACTGAGAGCAAAGTGGAGGAGAAATTGTTGAAGTTAAACATAACGAAGGCACCTGGGATGGACGGGATCTATCCAGATATATTAAAGGAGGCAGCAAAGGAAGTAAGCAAACCATCAGCCATAATTATGAGAGCTTCCTTGGACTCAGGGGAGGTACCCATGGACTGGAGGTGTGCAAATGTATCACCAATTCACAAAGGAGGTTCAAAAGGTGACACAAGTAACTACAGACCTGTTAGTTTAACTTGTGTTCCAGGGAAAATAATGGAATCACAAATGTAAAGTACTACATATGGGAAACAGCAACCCCAGAGCAGCGTATCAACTCTGTGGTACTACACTGACAGTGGTAGAGAATGAAAGGGACCTGGGGGTGGTGGTGCAGGCAGATATGAAGTTCTCTGAGCAGTGCAGACGAGCTGCAAGAGTAGCTCATGGTGTATTGTCAATGATATATAGGAATTTTTCTAGCAGGGATAAGGAGGTGATTATTCCCTTGCATAAGGCAATGGTCAGGCCAACCTAGAGTACTGTATACAGGCCTGGAGGCCTCATTTCAGGAAGGATGTAGAGCTGCTGGAACGAGTACAGAGAAGGGCAACTAGATTGGTGAATGGGACAAAGGGGTTCTCTTACGAAGAAAGGCTTAAGTTTTGCAAATTACAGTGTCTGGAAACTAGGCACCAGCGGGGTGATCTGATAGAGGTGTACAAAGCCTTGAATGGTTTGAGCATGCTCAATGCTGATGGGATTCTTCCTCTAGCTCAGAAAAATCACCTGAGAGGGCATAAATTCAAATTGAGGAAAGACAGATGTAGGATAGATGTGCGGAAATTTGCCTTTAGCCAGCGGGTGGTTGGTGGGTGGAACAGACTTCCATCCCTTGTCGTGGAAGTTGATAGCCTAAATAAGTTTAAGGCTCAGCTGGACAGGTATTTCGAACGAACAGAGGGGTGAAGTGGAAGTGGTTATTTTTATTTATTTATGTTACTTTTTTTTTTTTTTTTTGGCTGATGCTGCATAAGCTTGCTTTCTTGCATCAAATGCCTCTACTAATGCTAAATGCTAATGCTAATCACTAGTTAAAGAAGCATTGCAAGATCATATAGACAAAACTGCAGTAATAGTTAAGACACAGCATGGGTTTGTTAAAGGGAGGTCTTGTCTGACCAATTTGATTGGATACTATGATGTGGTCACAAAGGAACTGGATGCCAAAAATAATTTTGATATCATATATAATTGGATTTCAGGAAAGCTTTTGATACTGTTGCACATGGAAGACTGCTGTACAAATTGGAGAGGTATGGCATTAAGGATAAATTGCTACAATGGATAAAGGGATGGTTGAGTGGGAGACAACAGAGAGTGGTAATCAATGGACACTGCTCTTCGTGGACAAATGTTATTAGTGGAGTTCCCCAGGATTCGGTGTTGGGCCCATTGTTGTTTTGTATATTTATCAATGATATTGATTAAGGTATATCAGGTTTAATGTCCAAGTTTGCAGATGATACAAAGATTGGCAGGATTGTTAACGACAGTAAACAGAGTATGCTACTCCAACTGGATCTAGATAAGTTGAGCAAATGGGCTGAGAAGTGGCATCTGAAGTTTAACATTGACAAATGCAAAGTACTGCATATGGGTAGCAATAACTGAAGAGAAACATACCAACTGTGTGGTACAACACTCAGGGAAGTGGAAAGTGAAAAATACCTGGGAGTAATTGTGCAGTCAAATATGAAGTTTGTAAAGCAGTGTAGACGGGCTGCCAGGGCAGGTCATGGAGTCTTGTCAATGATATATAGGAATTTTGCTAGCAGGGACAGGGAAGTGATTATTATCCCATTATACAAGGCAATTGGCAGGCCACACCTGGAGGCCTCATTTTAGGAAGGATGTAGAGTTGCTAGAACGAGTACAAAGAAGTGCAACACGATTGGTGAAGCGAACAAAAGAGTGCTCTTACCAAGAAAGGCTTCTGCAAATTGCAGCACCTGGAGAGTGGGCACTTGCAAGGTGATCTGATTGAGGTGTATAAGGCCTTGAATGGGTTGAGCAAGCTGAATGCTGATGGTATTCTTCCTCTTGCTCAGACTAAGAACCTGATGGGCATAGTTTCAATTTGAGGAAGGATAGTTGTAGAATAGTAGTGCGGAAATTTGCCTTTAGCCAGAGGGTAGTTGACTGGTGGAAAAGGCTTCCATCTGTTGTTGTGGAAGCATAAATAAATTTAAGGCTGAGCTGGACAGTCATTTGGAATGAATGGAGGAGTGAAATAGTAGGGGTTTTTTTTTTTTTTTTTTATAGGCTGATGCTGCATAAGCTTGCTTTCTTGCATCGTATTCCTCTACTAATGCTAATGCAGTACTCTTATCTGGAATAGCCTTAACACATTATAACGTTAGTATACAAGAAAGCAAGCTTCTATAGCATCAGCCAAAAAACAAAAACACTTCCCATTTCACTCATCCATTTGCTCTAAAAGTTTGTTCAGTTCTGCCTTGAATTTATTTATGCTATGAACATCCACAATGATAGATGAAAGTATGTTCCAGCAATCTTTGCACATCTGTTTTTGTGCAAAAACAGATGTGCAAAGTTTTGTGTAGAACAGATGTGCAAAAATTTTTGCACATCTGTTCTACAACTGTCTTTCCTCATTGTTGCAATAGCATACTTTGATTACTGTCATTAATGACAGTAATGAAGGTATGCTACAGCAACAGGATCTGGAAAAATTAGGCAGATATGCCAAGAAATGGCATTTGAAGTTTGAACATTGATAAATGCAAGGTGCTGCATATGGAAAGCAGATCAATATACCAATTGTATGGTACTACACTCAGAGTAGTGGAAAATGAAAAAGACCTGCGGTTATTGTACAGTCAAATATGAAGTTCTCTGAACAGTGCAATCAGACTGCCAGGGCAGTGCATGGGGGTTTTGTCTGTGTTGTACCTGAACTTTGCTAGCAGGAATAAGCAGGCGATTATATGAAGGCAATAGTTAGGGTGCATCTTGACTACTTTATTCAAATATAGAGGCCTTATTTTAGGAAGGATGTGGATCTGATGTAATAGGTCCAGAGAAGAGCACTGAGATTGGTCAGGGGAACAAAAGGGGATTATTGAGAGACTTCAGTTTGTAAATTGCAGCATCTGGATACTAGGCACCTGTGAGGTGATCTGATTGAGGTCTTTAAGGCTTTGAATAGAATGAATAAGCTCAATGCTGATGGCATTCTTCCTCTTTCTCTCAGACATGAGGGGTTATAAATTGAAATTGAGGAAGGATGATTACAGAATAGATGTGCAGAGGTTTGCTTGCAGTCAGCAGGTTATTCACTGTTGCAAGAAACTTCCATATCTTGTTGCAGAAATAGGTCATTTGAATAAATTCAAGGAACAACTAGACAAATTATTGAAGGGGATGGACAAGTGATATCTTTTTAAAGCTTGCTTTCTAGCATCATATGCCACTAGTAATACTAATAGTATTTCATGCACATTACCAAATAGTAATAATTCAAGATTTATAACAAAAAAAAAAAAAAAAAAAGCAATTTCAGCATGAAATGAGAACATTTAATTTATGCACATCTACCATATATTAATATATTACTTTTTCATGCCTTTATTTCTCCACTCAGCACACAGCAGCAAACACAATATCTTCACTACAATATGTGGTATATGGATAGCCTGTGTGATATGTATGAAGAAGGAAATAATAATTAATTGATGGATTTCTGTTGGTCCAATTTTAACAAATTTAGAAAATCTCGGGATATTTCTATAAAGGAAATATTTCATATGTCCAAATATGAAAATCTGTAGACTTAGAGTGCAGTTATTACATGTATAAAAATGAACAGACAAAGAAATAAATATCAAATTTCTGTTAATTCAATTTCAAAAAAATTCTGGATGGCTCAACAAATTTCTAGAAGTCCCAAATATAAATTTTTTTGAAAATCCATCTGCTGGGAATTGAGTTATTACATGCAGATAGAATATCAGATAATAATAACTTTTTTATTTCTGTTGCATCCAATCCCATTGATCCAATATTAATGAAACTTGGGATGACCCAAAAGAACTTTCTAAAAGAGTCAGATATAAAATTTTATGAAAATCCATCTAATAGGAGTCATATTATTACATGCGGACAGGTGGGCATGGTGTGAAGGCAATAGGTGCTTTATGGATATAGGATAACATGCCAAAATAACTTTTCCTACCATTCTATCCTCCTGCTCCTCCTACTATTCCCAGTACAGTTCACTCAACGCATCTTGTGGTCCTCACTCAAAAAAGGATGTCAGAAGAATTTTTAACAATCTTGAAACCAAGAAAATTTCAGGGTCTGACGGTATTTCTTCACTCTTTTTCAAAACCTACTGAGATTACACTTGTTCTGTGTCACCTGTTTACACTTGCTTATTCTACTGGTATTTTTCCTTCTGCTTGGAAATGTGCTCATATCCATTCAATTCCTAAAAAAGGATAACAAATCCCTCTCAACCAATTACCATCCCATTCCATTACCTCTATTCCTTCTGACATACTGGGAAATCCATTAACAGCAACTCCTAAACAATCTTGAAACTTTCCATCTGATCAATAATCGCCAATATGGATTCCATCAGTGTTGATCCATTCGTGATATATTGGCTTATGTTACCCATCTATGGACAAATTCAATGGAAAGTTTGACAAAACTCAAGCAGTTACTCTTGATATTTCAAAGAATTTTGAATGTGTCTGGCACATAAAGGTCTTCTAATTAAGCTTCCAACTTATGTATTGTTGACTATTCTTTATAACTGAGTATCCAGTTTTCTCTCTGATGACTCACTGCTAGTGATGACAGATTCTCTGTCTTCTAACTTTGAGTAATGCTGGTGTTCCCCGAGGTTCTGTTGTCTCTCGCACTGTTTTCCTGGTGTACAGTATATTAATGATCTTTCTCCATTGATTAGAAAACCTACCTGTAGTTTTGCTGATAAGAGCATATTGCATTCTACCTTCCATTTTGAGAAACCCTTGCCCTGTACAAACAACTTCAATCAAATAGTAACGAATGGGCCTGGTGTACTGGGGTCCATGGTTTATAATAACATACACGTATAAGTTATGAATCCAGTTTAATGTAAGACCCATTCATTACTATTTGATCCCTTTACAGCCATAATGTTTACAACTTACATTAAACTGGATTTATAACTTATACGTGTATGTTATTATAAACTTCAATCAAATATTCACAACCAATTCCTTAAATATTCATCTCAAAAAATTCTTCAGTGGGGAAAAGATAACTTAGTTAATTTCAGTCCTCCTAAAATGCAATCCTGTCTTATATATCTCATAGAAAGGATTCTCCTGCTCTTATGCTTATGGCAATTAGATTTCTAGACAAGATAACATGCTTACATTAGGGATTACCCTGAATTCTAATCTCTCTTGGAATAAGCACATCAAGTATTGCTTCCTCTACATCAAAAAAACTGGATTAGTAATAGAAGTTGCAAATGATGCAAGAAAGCATCACACACACACACAAAAAAAAAAAAAAAAAAAACATTCCCACTCCCACATCACGTGTTCATCCCCTACAATACTTTATTTATTCTAGAGTTTATTCAAAGTATCATATTTCCCCATGTATAAGACGCACCTTAATTTTGGGGCCCGAAATTTGAAAAAGAAAATGTATTACATAAAGTTATTGAACTCAAGTTTTATTCATCATAAAATTCATACAACTCCTTATCACTGTCAAAACTCACATCCATTAGCTTGTCCTCCACTGTGTCTGATGACAAATCACTGTCTTCATATATTGCCTCGTCCTCAGTTCCATCTATGGCATTTGAAGTGCCACACTTCTTAAATGACTTGACAAAAATCTCAATCTTGATATTATCCCAGGATCTTTTCACCCAGGTACAAACTTCTCCTATAGTTGGTTTCTTCACTCTTCCTGCTGGTGTCAAATTGTCCCCAGAAGACTTCATCCATTGGTTCCATTCATCTCTCATGGCAGCTTTGAAGAGTTTGTTAATGCTGACATCAAGTGGTTAGAGTTGGGATGTCAAGCCGCCACGTATGACGGCAAGTTTTGTTTTTTGCTCTGCAGCAATATTCTTTGTGTTTTTTGTTATGTGTGCCCTGAACTGATCAAGGACCAATAGGGCAGGTTTGCGTAAGAGCCTACCTGGTCTCCTGCTCCAAACGTTCTCAACCCAGATCTTCATCCCATCCAACACTTGTCATGAACGTGGACAATCACTCCTCGAGGAATGTCTTTTGGCATTGTTTTGCGTTTGAAAATCAGCATAGGAGGCAGCTTGGTTCCATCGGCACAACAAGCTAGAACAACTGTATAATGGCTCTTTTCGTGTCCACTTGTCTTCACAGTTAAAGTTTTCACCCCCTTCTTATCAACAGTTCTGTTACTTGGGACATGAAATTGAAGGGGTACTTCGTCCATATTTTCAATCTGTCCCAACTCAAACTGATGTCTTCCGATATTGAATGACAAAACGATGAAATTCAAGGACCTTCTGCTCATAGCTTTCAGGCATCTTTTGGGCAAGTCTGGTGCATGTATGCATGCTTAGTCCATTCCATTTCATGAACCACCAATTGTGTCCTCCTTTGAAAGAAGTAACTTCTTTTTCATCAGCAATTCTTCCTGCCTCATGCTGAACCATCTTTGTGGACACAGGAATTCCAATTGCCCTTTGCTCTTCAATCCATATCTTCAATTCCCTCTCTAAATCAGCCCATTTTGTTGACTTGCCTCTCATGGCCTTCTTCTGCCGTGGCATTTTCAGTAGGGTTTCTTCTTCCCGTAGCCAGTCTCGGATTGTTTTCTCAGTTGAAGGAGGACCAAACTTATGTTCAAGCAGCACGATTTCCATTCACTTTTACAAACTGGATCAGTTTTAACTTGAATTCAGCACTGTATGAAAATCTCTTCTGAGCCATTTCTGGGCAGAACGTCGAAAAACTTAACCTAATATGCATACCGTAACAAGTGCGAAACAATGAGCGCAAAGACAACAAGTGGGAAATGCAAGTAAAAAAATCTACAAACACTGTATAAGACGCACCCAGTTTTTAGACCCCAAATTTGTCGAAAAAGGGTGCAACTTATACATGGGGAAATACGGTACCCACTTTCACAACAACAGATGGAAATTTGTTCCAATAATCAACCACTCGCTGGTTGATGGCAAACTTTCATACAGCTATCTTGTAACCACCCTTTCTCGATTTGAATTATACTCCCTCATGCATGTAATCTGAGGAAGAGAAAGGATTCCATCAGCATTGGGCTTGCTTGCTCAATCCGTTCCATGCCTTACACACCTCAATCAGATCATCTCATATGTGCCTAGTCTACAGAACTGCAATTTTCAGAACTCAAGCTTTTTTCGGTAAGACCATTCTTTCATTCATTCCCTTCACCAAGTAATTCAGTACAAAAAACAGTCAGCAGTCCATTGCATTGAACCTGATTATTATTAGTAGTAGTCAAAGTAGTAGTAGTAATGGCATATGATGCAAGAAAGCAAGATTATAAACCATTAGCAAAAAAAAAAAAAAAAAACGTGGTTTTTCTCTTTAGTTCTTTGTGTTATTTTCCTTCTAAATAGCTATTCACTCTGTACCAGTAGCAGGTTATACCTCCATGGGGCTCAAGGCAAAATGGAATTTGGAGGCCCCACCAACATTAAATATTGAGTAATAAAAGAACACGGAAAGCTGAACTATGTTCTTACACTTGTTTTTTATGTTTCTTACACTCATTAAAATCAAAAACTGTCGAATTATTCCACTGCACTTCAGTTCTGCTTGGACATACTCAAGACTGATTGATAAGATCGTGGCTACCTCCTCCCTGGTACTCTTCTGCATTCAGTATTAGGGAACCAGCGGTGCCAGTTACATACAAGGCAGTCTTTATTTTTTCAATTAACTCAAAGAAATAATGAAGAAATAAACATAAAATTTCAGCAAAATTGGTAAAACCATTTTTGAAAAAAACGTAATTTTCAAATTCATCTTCAAGTAAAATTATCGTCAATAACCTTGGAAGGTAGAAAGTTCAGTTTCTGATAAAAATCACTTAAAAATATTAGTAAAAAACAGCAATGAGAGTTTGAAACAGTGATTTTGGGGCCTCACCTGATTGGGGGCCTAGGCAGATGCTTTTTTTGCCTATAGGATAATGCACCACTGCTCTGTACAAATCTAAAATCCACCCTACTGTGGACTATAATTCCCACATCTGAGGTGGTGAATCCATCATCTCTCTTACGCTTCTAGACTCCATTTAAAGGAGGGCAGTTATGTCAATTAATGACCATCTCTTACAAAAAGTGTCTACACCAAGTCTCATAGACATTCTGTTTTCTGCTGTATGCCTTTATTCCTTTTGTTCCAGAAAATGGGCACTATTCTTCTTGGTTGGTTGGTTGATATGTTGTTCAATGGCACATGGGCGGCTAAGGCCATATTTTCCCTGAATCTATTCTATAGTTCAATTACCAGTTAAAATCTGTTAAATAATCCTAACTGCTTCAAGAAAACAAAGAACTCGGCTAGATTTGCATTGTCTCAAATTAGATGAGGTAATGTCAACGGTTCTTGCAGATGTGAAAGCGATGTGAAAATTATGATTTGATAAATTTTTTTTTTTTTTTTTTTTTTTTTTTCATGTAAACCCCAAACACGAGAGGTAGTAGAACCTATAGTACTTAGTACTATGCTTGGGTTGAAGGTTGAGAAGATGAAAGAAGATATTTGTTGAGATTGGACTTGAACTTCTGTAGACTGTAATTTTCAGGAAATACATATGAAGGAAGGTTGTTGCAGAAAATATCAGTTGAATGAATAAACGAGGAAAGATGAAAAGTTGGTTCTGTGAGTTTGCAGTTGGACACTAAATGGATGTTGGCTGGTGGTGGCATGTGCTCGGACTATTTTGAAAGAGAGAGCGGCAATTAAAGAAGACAATTCAGAAGAACAGTGCCCATGGAAGTATCTGTAGAAGAGGCATGCAGCAGAAACAGTACATCTATGAGACAGCGAGTGGAGAGACTCTGTTAGAGACGAATCATTAATTAACCTAACTGCCCTCTTCTGAATGGAATCAAGGAGCCTGAGAGAGGTTTTGGGGGCACCACCCCCAGATGTGGGAACAATATTCCATGGCAGGGCGGATTTGTGATTTATACAGAGTGAGCAGCTGTTTGGAAGTAAAGTAACGCCGAGAGCGAAAGAGAAAAACAAGTTTTTTAGATGCAGAGGAAGCAATATTTGTAATGTGCTTGTGCCAAGAGCGATTAGAAGTCAGGGTAGTCCCCAAAAGAGATATATCATTTTGCCTAGAAATCGGAGTGTCACTAAAGATAAGCATAGGAGCAGAAGAATCCTTTTTGCGAGATATAAGACAAGACTGAGTTTTAGAAGGATTGAAATCAACTAAGTTGTTTTTGTCCCACTGGAGAATTATCTGAAGATTGGCATTTAAGGTATTGGTAGCAGATTTTCGAAAAGTTGAAGCTGATTGAGCAGGGCAAGGTTTCTCAAAATATAAAGTGGAATGCAATGTGCTATCATTGGCAAAACTATGGACAGGATTTCCGGTCAATGGAAGAAGGTCATTAATATATAAAAGGAAAAGAGTGGGCGGGAAAGAACTGAACCTTGGGGGCCACCGGCATTAGCGGAGAAGTTAGAAGACAGAGGGCCATCTACCATCATCTTCAGTGAGCGATCAGAGAGAAAACTGGATAACCAATTACTAAAAACAGATGGCAAACATAAGATGGAAGCTTGTTTAGAAGACCTTTATGCCAAACACAATCGAAAGCATTTGCGATGTCAAGAGCAACTACTTGTGTTTCACAACCTTTCCACTGAATTAGTCTATAAATGGATAACATAAGCCAGGATGTCACCAGTGGATCGACACTGACGGAATCCATACTGGCGATCTTTGATCAGACGGAAGGTTAATAGATAGTTTAAGAGTTGGCGGTTAATTGATTTCTCCATTACTTTAGAAAAAGTAGAAGTAATTGCAATGGGATGATAATTGGATGGGAGGGATTTGTCACCCTTTTTAGGAACTGGCTGGATATGAGAAAATTTCCAAGCAGAACGAAAAACAACTTTGGAATAAGAAAGTGAAAAAAGGCAGCAAAGAATTGGAGTAAGTTCAGGAGCACAGGTTTTGAGAACAAGTGGAGAAATACCATCGGGACCTGGAGCTTTCTTAGCATCAAGATTCGTCAAAATCCTTCTGACATCCTTTTGATGGAAGACCATAGGAGGCATTGAATGGGGGGTGTTGAGAATGGCGGGAGGTGTTTTAACAAGATCATTAATACATGAGTTGGAAGAAAAATGGGATGCTAGTAGGTCAGCTTTATCCTTGGCAGAAGTGACAACAGAACCATCTGGTTTGGACAGAGGTCGGAGCAGAGATGGGCAAAAGTTGCAGCCAATAGCTTTGGCAAAAGACCAGACTGCTCGACTACCATTAGGGCAAGAAGCAAGTTTTCTACTCTTAGCCTGTTCAAACTCTAGTTTGGACTGATTAATAACTGCTTTACAATTGTTGCGAGCTTTGGTATAGGCAGAAAATGAAACTGAAGAATTAGAAACAAGCCAATTACGATATGCAACATTCTTCTCTTGAACAGCCTTAGCACATTTATTGGAAAACCAAGGTTTAGTTAAAGGACGAGATTTTGAAGTGGAGTGTGGGATAAAGGATTCCATTCCTGCAAGAATAATTTCACTGACACGATCTGAGCAAATGTTGACATCAGAAGTTTTGAAACAGTAATCCGACCAAGGAAAAAAAGAAAATAAGTCTAGCAGGTCATCCCATTTTGCATTCTTGTAATACCAAACAACACGAGGTTGGGAATAGCCATGAGATAAAGGCTCCATTGGAGAAGAGACAATCACCAAGTTGTGATCTGAAGTGCCTAAAGGATCTCTCACTTCGACCATGTACTTAGAAGGGTTGTTTGTGAGAAAAAGATCAAGCGTATTGGCTGTATGATTAGGATTGTCCGGTATTCTTGTAGGTAAATGAACAATCTGTGCAAGGTCATTAGTAATTGCAAAAGCCTCAGCATCTCGACCAGCTGGGTTGTTGTGACTAGAAAACGGAAGCCAGCTGGAGTTGTGAACATTAAAATCAGCAAGGAAAATTATTTCACTGTTAGGAAAGTTGGACTGGAGAAAGTCAAGTTGCAAAGAGAAGAAGTCAAAGAGCTCCAAATGATTAGTGGAGTTGGGAGAACAGTAGAGACAACAGATGAATTTGACACAATGAGGTAGAGACATTTTAAGCCATAGAACATCAAAGAGAGGAGATTCCAAATTGCCAAGTCTCTGACAGGGAATATCAGAAGCACGTGTGCACAAGTACCACCTTTGAGGAGAAAGGAATCATACAGCGAATAATTTGGGCATTTGAGATGAGTAGTAGTTGAATAAACCGATAACTGAGATTCTGTCAGAAAAAGTACATGCGGTTTGGCAGACTGCAAGTGGAAATGAACATCGTTGAGATTAGAATTGAGACCACGTATATTTGTGAAATGAATTAGGAAGTGCTTAGGAGGTTTAAATCTTTTCGCAGATAAGCTTGCTCTATTAGTTTGACAATTTATGGTGTATTCAATAGTAAGAAAAAGTGAGTGGGACATGCTGTATGAAGTAATGAAATTTTTGGATATGGCGTACACATGGTAAGAATATACCGAGATCCTTGACATAACGTGGCCTTGACAATGCTCCCCGCATACACACTACTCGGGCTCCTTCCAGTCACTATCTGGCAGAGTAGAGGTAGCAAGATTATACTCTAGCTGATCCGGAAGCCTCCTAGAGTTGTTGTTGTTGTTTTGGTTTTTAGGAGCATTAGTAACTTAGGCCATATTGCTCCGGGATATGTGGTGGTCATTCCCTGACTTTCCGCATCTTCCATATTTGGTGGTGATGGGCTCGAATCCCGGTCTAATCAAGAAGCATGTGATACGCACTACTGCTCCTTCCCACCTGGCTACGGAGGCACCCACCTCCTAGAGAGTTACCAATAGGTTTGGTCCGGTGTAGTAACTAGCGGCCGGCCTGTGAACACAGTTTTAGAGCTGTATCCTCGAAATGTAAGGAATATTGGATTTCGCCACGATGTTCATCATAACCTCAAAAGTCATCAATCATACTGCATGATGGAAGAGATAGGGAAGGGTTGACCAGAACTTAGCTCTAGAGACTAAACATGGGTTCCACCACTTCAAGCCTCCAATAAGCAAAGTGGTGGTATTGCACCGGTTGATGAGAGTCATCTACCACCTAGTACTGCCTGGTAACATAGAGGGGCAGCATTCCTCCATGTGATGTGGGCGCCACACCTCAACCCCTGTTTACACTGGTTCACACCTGGGTGGTAACCCACCATCTATTTGTGCATGGAGGTTATACCCAGGATTACTAACAGTCCCACCATCGTGAAAGTGCAAGCAGAGGATTTGGCTGTCAGAGACCGTCCAGACTTCGCCGAAATTGGGTCCACTTGACTTGAGTGTCACCCGAATATCAGTTGCATCAGCGTTTTAGACTCCCAGGTAGCAAGTACAGCTTGTCTGGCATATCTGAGAGAATGTCCGTGACAACCTAACGGACCAATTATTATAATGGTTGCAATTTATTAGAATATTCTTCACCGTAGGGTGTAGACTGACAAAATGTACAAATAGGCGGATCTTCCCCCCATGTGTGTATAAATATGGGTTAGATGCATATGCCCAATACACATCCTAGTCAGGATCACCCTCTTTTGCCTATTTGATCACATGCTTAATGGCCACAACTTAGGTTCCTGTTTAAATTGAAACAGCTTATTGCTGCCCTGAGCCCTGCCAGTTTTGCAACCATTGCTCATCACACACACACGTTTTTAATGACTGATTTCTAGTCTCTATATGGCACTTGGTAGTTAGGAGAGCTTTCAGTGATTGGATGTTTAGCGATTTGATCTGCATATTCATTTCCTTTAATGCCTACATGACCTGGTATCCAACAGAAAAACTGATTGGTTAACAGCTTTTAATGCAATTATCTGTGATCTGATTTGCTTCAAGATGGAGTGGATTGGCTTAGATGGATTTTTCAATGATATTATTGCACTCAGAGAATCAGTGTAGATCATAGTTTGCTTACTGGACAGATTAATCACGTGATCCAGAGCTATTTCAGTCACCCACAGTTCAGAGAATAGACACTGCATTCCTTTGGAAGGGACACAGAACTAGAAAAGATAGAAGAAACTGCTGCTGCGCCCGCTGTCATACTTGTTTTTGAGCTATCGGTATATATTTGAAAGCACAGAGCATTTTTAGTTACATGTGCAGCACGGAGTTTCCTAACGGTGAGATCTACTGCTTGCTTTTTCCCACATTGTTGGAATGAGAATTCACAGACCAGTGTATAATCAGACCATGGAGGGTCATGTGTGCTTGTTTTCTGAAAGATATTACCCATGTCAAAACTCCAGCATTGTGTTAACTGCAGCAACCTTATCGCAAATGGCTTATTTTCGTTATGTTTGTTCTGATAAAAGGTGGTCCATTGGGGCTCAAATAAGTATGGCAAGACAGCATGAAAGAGAAGGCACCATATTTTTGCTACATAGTTGAGGAGCAACATTTCCCTCCAAAGATGGAGTGGAAGTTCATGTGCCTCTATATATAGACTCTGTACAGGGGATGTTCTGAATGCTCCTAAGGCAGTTCTTTGAGCACTGTGATGAATAATGTCTAGTCGAATTAGTGCACTTTTCCTGGCAGAGTCATTGAATGGAGCTCCATAATCCAAGCGAGATCGGATTAATACCTGATATAGCCGAAACAGTGTATCGGTTAGCACCCCACATCGATGAAGATAGTACTCTGAGGATATTTAAATTTTTCAAGCAAATGGTTCTCAGATATGTGATGTGTTGCCAGAAGTTTAATTTATTGTCCAGGATTAGGCCAATAAATCTGATAATATTGGAAAGAGGTATGGTGAAATTTTTAAGTTGTAATTCAAGCTCAGGGTGGATCTTACATTTTTTATAGAAATGAATATAGTTGGATTTTTGTGCTGATAAGTGGTAGCCATTGAGAGACATCCAGAGCTCAATTTTGTTAATTGAGATCTGAAGCTGTCTCTCATCAGAATTTATAGTTTTTCCTTTGCACGAAATCGTGAGGTCATCTGCATAGTAATATAATTCTACTGTGCTTGGAATATCATGGATGATATTTTTTATTCTTATTAAAAATAGCATTCAACTAAAAATAGATCTCTGAAGGACCCCCTCCTGCTGTATATGAATTCTAGAAAAAGCATTTAGATGGCTAGCCTGAAAGGTACTGTCCTGGAGAAAGCTCTCTGAATAAACAAGGGAAGCCTGCCTTGTAGTCCAAAGGTGTGAAGATCCCATAGAATACCAAACTTACCATAACTAGGTGATCATTTCTGAAAAAAGTGTTTCTGATGTTTGATTCTGCTTTGGTCATCATATCTAATGCAGATCTATTTTTCCGGAAGCCATACTGATTTTTATGTAAGATGTTATGTGATTCGAGAAACTAGGTGAGGCACTTGAGAACCATTTTTGCCAGTGTTTTCCCCAAACAACTAGTTAAGGAAACTGAATGATAATTTCTTGGATTTGAGAGGTCTTTTCCTGGTTTAAGGATGACTAATACAAGTTAATATCTCCAAGAGAAAGGGTAAACATGTTCCTGAAAAATTCTGTTAAAAAATATTATAAGAGTTTGTAAAGCAGCATCATTCAAGTGTTTTAGAATATTATAAAATATACTATCAGGGCCAGCTGCACTATTGGGTACTCTGTTAGAGATTCTGTTAACTCGGATATTGAAAAAGGCTGATTATATGGAAGAGACAAACCGGTGTTGAAATTTAACTTATGCCTTTCTGATATCCCTTTAATTTGTTAAAATGGAATGTCATATGAATTTACTGCTGAAATTTTTGCAAAAGCTTCAGCAAAAGTGTTTGCTATATCTTTGGGGTAAGACAGTTCCAGTCCATTACAGATCAATATAGGAGAGGATGACAATGGATATTTGCCATCCAGATGTTGGATTTTCCTCCAGATTAATCTAGTATCAGTGTTTTTGGAAGCAAAATGTATCAAGGAATCTTTTTTGGCTTTCCTTCTTATTTGTCGTGCTTTAGCATTAAGTTTTTTGTAATTTATAAGGTTAATTGTAGTGGGATCCTTGCAGAAAATATTCCAAGCTTTATTCTTTTCTTTTTTTGCTCTATTACATTCACCATTCCACCAGTAGTTTTTGCACATGCGTGGATGAGTCGACGACTGAGGAATAGCTTTGTCAACTGCTGCTAGCATCTATTTAGTAATATGGTCATTAGCTTCATCTATTGACTGGTTCAGAATGAAAGTTTTTACCTAAAACTGTATTTAAGGAAAAGTTTATCCAGTTTGCCTTTCAAAATTTCCATCTTCTGCGAGTTTCCTCATAGGGGGAGGTAGTTTGATCGCTGCTATTGTAGGGATGATCGCTATGCTGAAGATGATTGCTATTATTGTTATTGGTTTTTTTTTTTTTTTTTTTAGGAGCCTTTGGTTGGTTATTTGGAGCATTAGCAACTAAGGCCATATTGCTCCGGGGATATGCGGTGGTCATTCCCTGACCTTTCCACATCCTCCGTATTTGGTGGTCAAGGGCTCGAACCTCAGTCTAATCAAGAGGCATGTGCTGCTCCTACCCACCTGGCTATGGAGACACCTAAAAGATGATTGCTATTGTGGGGATTATCCAATACTGCCCTATTCATACTTGGGTACAGAGCAGGAGAGCACATAGATAGATCTGTGGCAGAAGTATTTCCTGTGGGAAAATGCACATGAGTATATGCACCGGTGTTCAGCAGAGTAAGATTGTGTGTGTCCAGTAATATTTCTATTAGCTTCCTCCTTTTATCCATATGCAGACTTCCCCATAATGGGTGGTGTCCACTAAAGTCACCCATCAAACAAATAGGAAATGGTATCTGGGCAAGGAGCTCATTAAAGTCTCTGAGTATATACGTTTGATTCGGTGGAAGATAAATAGAAACAACAAGAGATAAAATTATTCCAAGTTCTATTCTTACAACAACTTCTAAATTAGTTTTTAAGGGTATTTGTCTGGATGGGTTAGTAACGGACACCAAAACCGCTACACCTCCATAGGCTGCAGTTGCTGCATTCCTGTCATGCCTGTACAAAGTATATTTCTTTATTGAAGGGGTCACTTGTGGAGTTAAAAATGTTTCCTGTAAACAAATGTCTGCTGGACTGAAATCTTCGATTAGGACGTAAAGTTTATCTGTATTAGTATGTAGTCCTCAACAATTCCACTGTAAAATGCTATTGTTATTTGTTATTATTTTTTTTTTTTTGGTTTTTAGGAGCATTGGCAACTAAGGCCATATTGCTCCGGGATATGCGGTGGTCATTCCCTAACCTTTCCCCATCCTCCGTATTTCGTGGTGACGGGCTCGAACCCCAGTCTAATCAAGAAGCGTGTGCTACGCACTGCTACTCCTTCCCACCTGGCTACGGAGGTGCCTCCTGTAAAATGCACTGCATTATTTAGTTTTAGTGGTAGGACGATCCGGTTGCTTTTTAAAGGCAGAAGGTTTAAAGCAATTATTTTAATTTTATCTTTTTTAGGAAAGTTAGGCCGTCCAGTGTCCATATTTTATTCAACATAAATTTCTAATAAAGGTTGTTCTTTAGTTTTGCCATCTATATCCATTTCTGCAGTATTAATTTGGCTCTTAATAGAAGATTTGGCTTTTGCCATCCTGGTCTCACTTTGGGACTTTATGCCACTAGTAGAGAGAATGGAAATTGGGGTATTACAAGACTGGTCTCTGTTGTTTTTCTTCAAAGCTGGCTGAGGTACTGAAAGCTGAGCCCTAGCCAATTCAGTAAGCTATATTTTAGGTGGAACAGAGTCATTGGTTTGTGTAGCAACCAAACAATATTTGTTTGTAACATTTTCATATGCACGTGCAGGAGTATCTGTCATCTCGCTTCCTGATAGGTCACTTTGTGTTCGACTTTAAATTTCTGTATTTTTTTCAAAAAGTTTACATAACTCGCAATTTTTAGAATATGCAGAATAATCTTCCTTGCAATTAGGGCAAACAGGAGTCTCATTCCAACCCGCAGTGTAATACTCACATTCAGTACTCCAAACTTGCCAAATACTGTTAAAGCTGTTTATCTGTTTGAGTGTGATCCTGGGATCCACATTTTGGGCTAACTGTGTTTCCTCGACACGTTGTCTGAGAGTGCCAAACTTCTGGCACTTATAACACCGTACTGGATTTGTATACAGGGAATGATATGGCAATTTAGATAAACAGCTTTAACGGTATTTGGAAAGTTTGGAGTACTGAATGTGAGTATTACACTGCGGGTTGGAATGAGACTACCATCCCTATGATTCAAAATTCTCTTAGCTTGTATGACCTTTTGATCTTTCAGTTCTTGTAAAAGCATCTCTTCTGTTACATTCAACCGATTCCACTCAGAGACAACATCACTTTAGAACTATTTGGGGTGGTGTAGGTAGAGATTTTAACAGGAATTCCCCCAAATGTTGTAAGCTTTAACAATAGTTCTCAATGTTTGGACTGTGTTGTCTGAATGAGTAAATCCCCTGATGGATACGCTGGTTGGTGACTATAATTTTTAAGAGCTTAATTTCCTTGAAACGAGTTATACCAATCTGTGGTATTTGAGCTCGGAGGCTCTGATGCTGGATAGTTTTATTTATCCATGTCAGCTCCTTTTTTTCCCTGGGGCATTAGCTTTTCCACACAAATTACCAGCCCAGCTACAGGAAGGCAGGAGCAGTGCCGCTTGTGGACAAGTGTAGGATGGGATGACCTGCGAGATTTCTTTTCTTCTTTTTCTTGGTCGGATGACTGTTTTAAAAGTTCTGATGTAAAAATTTGCTCAGATTGTGTCAGTGAAATTATTCTTGTAGGAATGGAATCCTTTATTCCACATTCCACCTTAAAACTCGCCCTTTATCTAAACCTTGGTTTTCCAATAAATGTGCTAAGGCTGTTCAAGAGAAGAATGTTGCATATCATAATTGGCTTGTATCCAATTCTTCAGCTTCATTTTCTGCCTACACCAAAGCTCGCAACAATTGTAAAGCAGTTATTAACCAGTCCAAACTAGATTTTGAACAGGCTAAGAGTAGAAAACTTGCTTCTTGCCCTAATGGTAGCTGAGCAGCATTCTGGTCTCTTGCCAAAACTATTGGCCACAACTTTTGCCCATCTCTGCTCCCACTGTCAAAACCAGATGGTTCTATTGTCACTTCAGCCAAGGATAAAGCTCACCTGCTAGCATCCCATTTTTCTTCCAACTCGTGTAATAATGATCTTGGTAAAACATCTCCCACCATTCTCAACATGCTCCATTCAATGCCTCCAGTGGTCTTCCGTCAAAAGGATGTCAGAAGGATTTTGACGAATCTTGATGCTCAGAAAGCTCCAGTTCCTGTTGGTATTTCTCTGTTTGTTCCCAAAACCTGTGTTCCTGAACTTACTCCTGTTCTTTGCCGCCTTTTTTCGCTTTCTTATTCCAAAGGTGTTTTTCTTCTGCTTGGAAATTTGCTCATATCCAGCCAGTTCCTAAAAAGGGTGACATATCCCTCCCATCCAATTATCGTTCCATTGCAATTACTTCTACTCTTTCTAAAGTAATGGAGAAATCCATTAACCACCAACTCTTAATCTATCTAGAAACCTTCCGTCTGATCAATGATCGCCAATATGGATTCTGTCACTTTCGATCCACTGTTGATATTCTGGCTTTTATGTTACCCATTTATGGACAAATTCAATGGAAAAGTTTGATGAAACACAAGCAATTGCTCTTGACATCTCAAAGGCTTTCAATTGTGTTTGGCATAAAGGTCTTCTAAACAAGCTTCCATTTTATGGTTTCCCAACTGTGTTTTGTAATTGGTTATCCAGTTTTTCTCTCTGATTGCTCAGTGAGGGTAATGGTAGATAGTTCTCTGTCTCTTAACTTCTCCAGAAATGCTGGTGTCCTCAAAGCAGAGCCAGCCTTAGGGCGATTGGGCCCTGCGATTACCAGAAAAATTAAAATTAAACGAAAAAAGGAAAAAAAAAAAAACAGATGAAAAAAAGAGATAAATAAAAAGAAAAAGGAGAAGGAAAAAGGTTTTTTTTTTTTTAAAGTTAAAGGGCTCCTGTGAAACCCAAAATAATGACTTTTTTTTTTTTCACATATGTTTAGAAAATATGATTAGCATTTTATTATTTTTTTTTATTTATTTTATTATTTTTTTTTAATTCATAATATGTGAAACGCAAAGTCTGTATAATTTATAAAGATGTGGAAATTTTGGCCATTGTCTAGGTAATTATCTCAAGACCAGTTTTTATACATCCCTTGAAATATCAAAAGTAATTAATTTTCACACATGTATACCCCACTTTAGGTATGGACTAGACATAAGGTGGGGTATGCATGTATGAAAATTAATTATTTTTGTCTGGCTCCCGCTGTATGGCCGAGTAACCCCTCTTGCTCCGCTGAATGCAGTACGCATCGTTATAAAGTATTGTAATGTTGGTGTGTTTTCATTTGAATAATTGTGCTCCTTATGTAAGTAAGTAAAATTTATATTATTCTTCATTTTATTTATTGAGTTGGAGCTGGAACACAATACAAACCCAGTGGCATAACTATGCAAATTCAGCTGCATTGGAGCTGAGCTTGAAAGGGGCCCCATGAAATTGGAAAACAGATTCATTTCTCAAGACAATTGACGATTTTCATTCATAAACGAGCAAGTTTTTGAAATTAAATATAATACATTCTTATCAACCCAGCGACTGGCCACCACCCAAGTATTGTTTAGATTGATTCCAAGCTTATAGAAATATTAATAAATAAAAGATAGTTGTGAAATATTCAGCAACACCAGTGCCAAATATAAATATACATCACAGTGTGATTTTATTTTAGTGTTGATGAATTTATTTTATATTTTTTGTGTGCATGCATACTCTGATTGTTGTCATAGGAAAATATGTTTGATTTTACAATACACAAATTTGTCGCATAACACTCTGACTATAGACAGTGTTGTCGTTAGTAATGGCTATCAGGCTGGATTTGGCGTCTTCTTTTTTTTTTTTTTTTTTTCTGAAACAAAAAACTGCAAGGACTAGGAATGAGTTAAGTTTATGGTTTTGAGGTTCATTTCCATTTTCACAACAATATTATATCCTTGTCTATTGCTCTGTGTTTATACAGCCAACAAGAACTGGACTTTGTCATTGGCCATGAAAATACATTTTATAACCATTTTATATGTACTGTATCTGTTCTGTTTTGATTTGTGGCAGGAAAATTTGTTGCAAAGTTAATTGAAGGAGTAACTTGGGAAAAAAGAGTGGGAAATGAAACAAATCACAGAGATTTTCATTTGCTTTTTGGGAAGAAAAATAAAGTTATGCAGCAATTTTCAAACATCACGTACCATTCTGTGATTATACATTTTTAAATTTCTCAAAACATGAAAACATTTACTAATTACCACCATTTTTTTTTCCAAATTGTGATAGAAAGGTTGAAGATGTAAGTAAATTTATTATTCCAGTTTTCATTCACAAATTATGAATGATCCATGATGTTGTCCAGTTTTGACACTAATAAATGTTACTCATTGCTGTAGATTTATTTATTTATTTTACTATTCTTTGCATTCTGTTGCAATTTCACAGAACGATTTGTAATTTTATTACTCTGGTGTCAGTAATTTTTATTTTTTATTATTTTTTTTTTTTAATTGAAAATTTGTTGAAGAATCATTTACAGATCAGAGAAAGATATAATATGAATTCCGAAAAGTTATTTTTCTTGTATGCACTTTTTTTTTTTCGCTCAGTAAACAATGAATGCACACCTCTGAATAGAGAAGTATGCATTGATTTGCTTTGTGTGCAATGCAATGTCAACCTTGTAGTGATTCTGTAATAAGTGAATTTATTATTCCAGTTTTCATAAGTCTACATTAGGGACATTCACAAATTACAAATGGTCCACGATATTGGCATTTGTCAAACACGTAGTTTGTAATAATAATATATTTTACTCCTTGCTGTAGATTTATTTTATTTTATTTATTTATTTATTTTTTTTTACTATTCTTTGTCTGTGCGGGTAACACAGTGATATCGCCACCATTCTTTTCCCCACACCAGGCAGAAAAGGCCAGCGTTCAAATCCCATCGATGATGCAAGGAACTTTAATGGGCTTTAATGCAATGCACAATGCATAGCATTTTTCATAGCTATGCATTGTGCATTGGGTAATTGATCATAGTTGATCACAGCTGTGCACTGGGTAGTTGATCATTTGAGTGATTTGTGAATTTCGTTTTTCAGACAGTAGGGTAAGTAGGGATTTCAAACTGCGAAGAACAAAATGTACTTCAATAATATACAATGCTATAGCACCATATTTCGTGGATAATTTAAAACCTGATTTAGGAAATAGAAACTTTTGTTTATTATCAATGAAAGTAATAACATTAGTGTTATAAAAATGTTGGGAATTCTAATGCGGTACTTTCGAATTTCAAGAATCAATCTGTGTTAACTTTTCTTCACTTAATCAAACTCAATGAATGCACTACAGAAGATATATGAATCTTTGAAATCATCGCTAAGAAATAATGGATTAAAGTTGCACTGCTTATTGCACTTGTACTGACAATGCATTCATAATGGTTGGTATTAACAATGCTGTATAAGAAATTAAAAGCTGAGATTCCCTGTCTGTTTCTTATCAAGTGAGTAGATCATTCACTCCAACGAGCGGTGTCGATGAGTGTCTACCATGAAACAGATTTTCTTATTGTTCTCACACCCACCTGTTAAACAATCTAAATATAAGCTTTATAGTTTAAGAAATGATGGAGTTTCTCATCTGATCACTAATAAAGCACAAAGTGCACTTATTTTATACATTTCATTATTCTACAACAAGTAGGTTGAAACAAAACATGGAAGAAAATTTTTTCTAATCGTCTGTTGCCTTAATCTATTTTTAGAATGTAAAAAAATATAGAAGCACACAAAGCAGCCACACTAAAAGGAAGAGGAAAAGAGTCCCCAGAAGCACTGGAAAAAGAATTTTTCTATTGCAATAAAATCTGCCAAGTATTTTTCTTTTATTCTTGATTGTACACCCAATAACAGGGCTAATTAAGGTATTCTTGTGTCCCAGGCAGAAAGATTATCTCGGTGCCATTTGCATATCCTAGAAATCTGGGTAGAGATGCCAACTCTGATCTATAATCAGCATCTGGAGCCCCTGTGTCTGCATGGGTAGCACAGTGGTATCGTCACTGTCCTCCCCACACACAGTGGAAAAGGCCCAGGTTTGAATCCCATCAATGATGCAAGCAACTTTAATGGGATTTTTTCGCTACGCGGCTGTTAGTCGATCTCAGACGTAGATAGCAAGGTACTTTCCCCAAAAACGGGTTTTTTCATCCAGCAATAACAGGCAAAATGACCAGAGAACACACAGAGATTACGAGTAGATATAATCAATTGTGGGAGACCCTAATAAAATATTTTTTTTCTGGAGCCTCTGTAAGAATGATGCCCAGGGTGACTTCTGTTAGCTCGTGCCTTAATCCGGCCCTGATCAGGAAGAAATGTCCCTGACAATAAGATATGTCACCAGCGGAATGTTCACCAATATGCCAGTCGGTGTGTATGAACAGTTCATAAAATTTATCAATGTAAAGAGCAGTACAGGAGAAAATTTGTAAAATGTGCTGAAACAGGAATTTGAAATATTAGGATTAGACATAACTAATATCCGAGGTCAAAGTTATGACAATGGAGCTAATATGAAAGGAAAAGTTTCAGATGGTGGTGGTAGTAGTAGTAATACTAGTAGTAGTGGCATGTGATGCAAGAAAGCAAACGTATGAGCTTATGCAGTATCAGTCAAAAAAAATAATAAATAAAATACAAACCAATCCCCTCTATATATATCTGTCCAGTTCCTCCTGAAATTTATTTAACCTATCAACTTCCACGACAGATGGAAGTTTGTTCCAGCAATTAACCACCCGCTGGCTAAAGGCAAATTTCCGCACCTCTATTCTATATTTGTCCTTCCTCAATTTCAATTTATGCCCCCTTAGGTTCGTAATCTCAACAAGTGGAAGAATCCCATCAGAATGCAGCATGCTCAACCCATTCAAGGCCTTATATACCTCAATCAGATCACCATGCAGGTGCCTAGTCTCCAGCTGCTGCAATCTGCAGAACTTAAGCCTCTCCTGGTAAGAGGATCCCTTCATTCCCCTCACTAATCTTGTTGCCCTTCTCTGTACACGCTCAAGCAAATCTACATCCTTCCTAAAATGAGGCCTCCAGACCTGCACGCAGAGGCATGGCATGGCCTGACCATTGCCTTATACAGAGGGACAATCACCTCCTTTTCCCTGCTAACAAAATTTGTGTATATCATTGACAACACCCCATGACCTGCCCTGGCAGCCTGTCTGCATTGCTCAGAAAACTTCATATCTGACTGCACAATTACTCCCAGGTCTTTTTCTTTTTCTACCTCCTTAAGTGTAGTACCACACAGTTGGTACGTTTCTCTGGGGTTAATTCTACCCATATGCACTGCCCACTCGATAGTTGGGAACTGGACAGGAGAGAAGACTGGAAGATTCACTGCAGAGGTTGATCCAGTAGGAAAAAGAATATAAGTGGGTAAGTCAGCATTCAGTAGTCTTAGATTCTGTCCGTCTAGTGACATTTCAATGAGCTCTCCATTTCCATCTGAGACAGAAGAATTCCATAATGGATGATGTCCACTGAAGTGTCCTAATAATAACTGGGGAGGGTAACTGCAAAAGAAGGTTTTGCAGTTTACAAAACAAATCATACATGGCCAATTGGGTGGAAGATAAATCGAAATAAGTGTTAAAGCAACACCAATCATTATATGTGCCACAATGGCTTCTAAGGAGGTTTGGAGAACAATTCGCTTACAAGGAATTCTTGAGTCTATGAGTATGACTATTCCTCCACGAGCACTATTTATAAGGAACCTGCCTTGCTGAAACAGAGTATAGTATTTAACTGAAGCGGATACTCGAGGCATTTGATTTCTTTCTTATAGGGAGATACCGACTGATTAACTTGTTGATGACATTCATGATGCTGTGAAGGCCTCTGAAACTCCACTGGACCATGTTGTTCATTTTTTAGGTTTAGAATGAGAATTGGAATCTGTCTGCTTTTTAGAGGTGCTCTGCTTGTAACGGTCAAATTTTATTTTATCCTTTTTTGCGAAGAATGGACACAAGTCTGTGTTATCTTCCACATAAATATCTAGAATGGATTCATTACAACAATTATTCTCTGCAATAACTATAGCTGTGGTATCTTTCTTTCTTTCTAACATAATCTCGATTTTCAATTTGGTCTGGAATTACTGGAGCTGATTGGGCAGTAGGTAGTATTGAGATTGGAATAGTGTTCTTTCTATCTACAGTTTGTTTTCTTGATTGTGATGCAGACGATTACTACAGAAGAATGCTAAAGATACCATGAACAAAGAGAGTGTCCTGCAGAGAATTTTAAAAACCTGTGAATTGCTGAAAGACATAAAGAAGAGAAAAATGGTATATCTTGGACACCTGATGAGGAACAACAAATATGCAATTCAACAGCTAATTATTGAGGGGAGTATAGAAGGAAGAAGCCTGGGAGAAGACATACATCGTGGCTTGATAACATTAAGAATTGGACAGGACTCAACACCAAGCAGCTGTTCAGAGCTACCAGACACATTTGCCGTGGTGGATGCTGACTTCCGTGGCGCCTCCGTAGCCAGGTGGGAAGGAGCAGCACTGTGTAGCACACGCTTCTTGATTAGACCGGGGTTCGAGCCCATCACCACCAAATACTGAGGATGTGGAAAGGTCAGGGAATGACCACTGCATATCCCGGAGCAATATGGCCTTAGTTGCTAATGCTCCTAAAAACCAAATAACAAACAAACAGCTGACTTCCGTTAAGAGAGGGCACACAAAGAAGAAGAAGAGAAGATGCAGCCAATAGCAATGATCGAACCCATTCAGAAATTGACATTTTTGGGGTAACTGATGTACCTGTTTGAGTTGAAACTGTACGGTATCCTGGGATGCATCAGCATACGAACAAGTCGGCATATTTGGTAGCAGATGTTTTCTTGCTTCTGGGTATGAGACTTTCTTCTCCACTCTGTATTTTTCTATTTTTTTCTCTAGCTCCTTATTTGTCAAAGTACATACAAAATACTCATTCAGTTTGTTAGCTACCTCAGCAGGATCATCAACAATCGAACCATCAATATCAAGTGGATATTGATGGTTTGATTCTTCCCTTCCTTCTACAGTTTATATAAGTTAAGACGACTTTGCTGTTTTTCTTTGCATCTTTTGCCAGAGATTTCTTGTATTCTGCCTTCGCTTGCCTAACCTCTTTTGTGATGGGATTACAGACCCGCTTACATCTACAATAGTCGTCTGTGTCACCTGATAATTTATATGTATCCCATGCATTTTTCTTCTCTGCCATGAGTCTCATTAGTTCATCTGCCATCCATTTAGGCCTAAACCTTGAACAGTATTTCTCATAAAAGTTAGGACAAAAAGTCATGTAGCTTCCAAGATTAATTCCTTGAATGCTTCACATTTAGAACATCATCAGTTAGTCCCATTGTATAGAATTTAAACTGTCTGAGACCACTGTAGTCACTTAGAAAGCAAAAACCCTTCCCTTTACCTCCGACAGTAGTTAAACTTTAAGTAAATCCCACATCAGCACACCATGATCACTGCCACCTAGTGTTTCCTTTATCTGTAGATTCTTAATGCATTTAGAATCGCTGCTGATAATAAGTGCAAAAGTATTATTCCATCTAGTTGCCTCTCTAACATGCTGCTGAAGAAAACACTCATCCAACAAATCCACAAATGCCTTGCTAGTGTGCAAGTGACCAACCCACAAGTTCCAGTCAGTATCTAGGAAGTTAAAATCCCCCATTATAAAACAATCTGATTTACTGGCACACTATTTCTCTGTACAGTTTTCACTGTAGTCATCAGAGTCATTAGGCCTATAACACAACTCTAGACAGGCTGCCAGAGTAGGTCTTGGGGTCTTCTCAATGATAGGAATTTTGCGAGCAGAAATAAGGAGGTGATTATCCCTTTGTATAAGGCAATGGTCAGGTTGCACCTTGAGTACTGCGCACAGGTCTGGAAGCCCCATTTTGGGAAAGATGCAGAGTTACTAGAATGAGTACAGAGAAGGGCAACAAGACTGGTGAAGAGAACAAAGGAGTGCTCTTATGAAGAATTGCTTAAGTTCTGCAAATTGCAGCTTCTGGAGACTAGGAACTTGCAAGGCAATCTGACTGAGATAAGGCTTTGAATGGATTGAGCAGCAAGCTCAATCCTGATGGCACTCTTCCTCTTGCTCGGATTGCAAACCTGAGGCGGTCACAGATTCACACTGAGGAAAGACAGCTGTAGAATAGATGTGCAGAAGTTTGCCTTTAGCCAGCAGGTAGTTGATTGCTGGAACAAACTTCCATCTGTTCTTTGCATCGATGAATTTCTCTCACTTCTTCCATCTTTTTACCTAGTAGCGTATGCCGATGATATTTCGATCCCAATCACAGATAAAGACCATAATCAGCTTCAACTCAAAATCTCTGCCTTGCTCTCTGTGATCCATAGTTAGCTTCAAAAGACTCAGCTTATACTGAATCCAGAAAAATCAAAATACATGGTATTTAGAATGAAAAACAAACCACTAAACATTGATTTAGACCTTACATACAAAGAAAAACAACTTGAAAGAGTGAATGAAACCAAGTTTCTCAGAATATAGCTAAATGATAAGTTATGTTGGGAAAAACAGATACAGGAACCCTACAAAAACAGGAACCCTACAAAAGAAAACTTCGTCACTAGCGGGAATACTCACCAAGGCCTCTGCCTGGGTGTCTCCTTCCCTTCTCAGACTAGTATTCCTTTCTTTAATTCAGCTGCACTTCACCTATGGAATCATCTCATGGGATACCACCAGCCAAGAAAGCCTTGCAAGAATCAACTCCACTCTCAATCGATGCATTCGTTCAATTTTGGGCCTTCCCTGGAACACATCAGTTAGTTCAAGATACAAGGAAGTGAGATTCCTCAGCATCTACCAACTGCTACAGAAAGCTGAGGCGGTCTCTGTTTACAATACATTGAAGACACCAGCGTTTCCCCATCTCTTCAGATCCTTTTTCATAACCATAGATGAAGAAGAAATATCATACAATCTAAGAAAGGAAGCCAACCTGAAGTTTCCACTTTTCAAAAAAGCCATAGGTCAGAAAAGTATAAAATACAGAGGTGCTAAAACATGGAACAAACTTCCTGCAAAAATCGAAAATGTCACTTCACTAAATCAACACATCACCAGAGATGTCTGATTCAAATTACCTTCCACTCAACTCCTGGATTTTAAAAACACCAACATGGAAATAACGTACAAATGTTAAAGGAAGCAGTTGATAAATAATTTGTAAATTTCTGTGTATTTATCTCATCATTTTTCTTTTCTCTCCTCATTTAATTGTAAAAATGTTCACAATGATATTATAAGTAGTGATGCTTTTCGAAGTCTTCTGTAAAGAAATGTACAAAAAACTCCAATTTATTTGTCTTTTCTCTTGAACATTACCTGTACAATTTCAGAACTGCATATTTTTCAATTAAATATTTGTATATTCATCGTTTTTTAAAGGAAACACCCCCTAAAAAGCCATTGGCTTATGTGTTCTCCCTCCCTTTTTTGCTGGTATCTCCCAAAAAAGTGTAACATAAAATAGGGATAAATAAATAATTATTATTGTTGTTGTTGCTCTTATATTATTTCTCCCTAATTGGGGGATTCCACTCCATGATGGGTACTGCTACCAAGTACACAGGGTGGTAGGGCGCCTCCGTAGCCAGGTGGAAAGGAGCAGCAGTGCGTAGCACATGCTTCTTGATTAGACCGGGGTTCGAGCCCATCACCACCAAATACGGAGGATGCGGAAAGGTCAGGGAATGACCACTGCATATTCCCGGAGCAATAGCGCCTTAGTTGCTAGTTACTAATGCTCCTAAAATCCAAATAACCAACAAACCAACACACTGTGGTTGTAATGTCTGGTGTTACTGTTAGTCGAGGAAATAGCTGACTATCCTACAGGTGTTCAGGATTGCGACTTTCTGGAGTTCCTTTTAGGTGTTCTCTGGGAGACCTATTGCTGCTAGGCTGCTATGTAGAGTCTTTGGTACCATACCGGTTGTTGACACGATGATTGGGATGGTTGATACTTCTTGCATATGCCACATCTCCTTGATCTCATGTCTCAGGTTCGTGTACTTCCTAATTTTTTCACATGGGTTTTCTGGACATTGCTAGTGTTCAGCATTGCTATATCAATCAGGTAGGTAGCCTTTTCCATCTTGTCCACAAGGGTTATATACGGTCTGTTGTGCAGGATTGTCCTATCCGTTATTATGGCGCGGTCGCAGTACATCTTGTGGGTTGGGGTCTCTAGTACTGCCTGGGGTTTGTACTTGTAGTACGGTACACTTTCTTTGACCAATGTATTTCCTTGCTAGTTTCTGATGTATTCTCCTGGCTACCTGGTCGTGTCTATGAGTGTACTCAGCTGGGTGATCACTTTGCATCCCACGGTGATGTGTTGGATCGTTTCTGAGGCCAGGTGGCATCATCGAAATTTGTCATCTAGCACTCCGAGCTCCTTGGCAATGTATTTTCTATAGTTCCTGGTGTTGATTACCTGGTCTTGGATGGCGAGCATGAATCCTTCAGTCTCGGGGAAGAGTGTCCCGCTTGTGAGCCATGCATTGGAAGCAATTTTATCTATGTGATCCTGATGGAGATCATTGTAGTGTCTGCCATGGAGAATCTTCTCTGCCCATCTTTCTAGCTTCGTTTGTACCTCCTGGTTGTGGGGAGACTCCTCGCTTAGTTTGAGTGGGGTATACCACTTGTCTATCTTCCTTATGGCCTGTGGATGCAAAAACCCATTTGTGAAAATGGGTTTTTGCAGATCCACAGGTGAGTTTGCAGTCTTTAGCAAAGGGAAATTTTCATTTTCTATGATTGCTCCTTTTAGCACTGGAAGGGTAACTTTTCCCTCCAGGGTTCTGGCCCTGCCACAGGGCACCAGTGCCATGAGTTGACCAAGCAGGGGAGGGGGGGGAGGGAGAGAGAGAGAGAGAGAGAGAGAGAGAGAGAGAGAGAGAGAGAGAGAGAGAGAGAGAGAGAATTTTTGATACTGTGCTTTATTCCACTAAATTTTATATTCAGTTAAACAAAATTAAATCATATTTTAAAGATATTTTTCATTTCTATGTTCACATTCATTTGAATGTGAATACAGAAATTATGGGAAGAATGGAAAATTGAAAGGAAAAGCACCTCTCTCCCCTTCTAAATATACAAGCTGACCACTGTACTCTAGCAATGCAAGAAATGGAAAGAATCAAAAATAAAATAAGGCAGAAAGTCGTAGGATAAATTTAGAAATTTATAATCTCCCTCTTTTTTTGTGGTGGCCCTAGGATTTCCAGTTGGGATTGGGGGGAGAGGCTAAAGCAGTTTTCTGGGAAGGGGCTAAAACAGAGTGTTTGTGGAATAATTACGCTTTAATCGTAGTGTAGCAGAATATAAATGCACTATTCTGATCTTCAGACCATACTGCCACTGAGTCTAATGAAACACACCCAAAAGGAGACAGATATTAAACAGAGGAAATTACACTTACTTGATAAAGTAAGTCTTTCCTTCTTTATCAATGGCTGCTTCCCAACCATAAGGAAGTCCAGTTCCACCAGGGTTCCATGATTCCACAGGTGGCAACCACGATGAAGTCTTTGTTTCATGACTGAAAAATAATTTTAAAATATAGCAAGCATTATTTGCATCACTGTGTAAATATGAAAGTAGCTCAGGAGTTATATCCAAAAATTATCCTGCATATGACAATGACTTCTCTTTCTTTTGGGAGCAATTCACAGTCAATTTACACTCACTTACCTTCAGAAGGGTACACATACAAAGGGTACTAAGAAAGTTTTGCAATATGACGCAATAATGAATCACAGAAAGCTACTTGTTGCTGCATGTTGAGACATGTTCATACGTGCATAGTAGCCGCCGTGCCAAGTCGATGGGCTCAGTTATTCATTAGTAGTGAGAGTGTAAAGTGCTTGCAATGGCATCGTGGTCACGAAATGAGATAAGGACAGTTTTGCGGTATAATTTCGTGCGTGGTTTAACCATAGACCAGTGCTTAGAAGAAATGACTCTTGCACTAGATGATGATTGTCCACATCATACAATGATATTCAGGTGGAATAGAGAATTCCAAAGGGGAAATTTCATTCTGGAGGATTCAGAGGCCGGGATGGCCACGAACGTCAGTTATGGAGGAAAACGTTACTGCTGTGAGGAAAATGCTTGACGAAAACAGGCGAGTGACCTACCAACAGATTGAGGATACTTTGGGCCTAAATGCACAAGCAATTCGTTCGATTCTGCAAGATCATTTGCACGTGAAGAAACTTTGTTCTCTCTGGGTGCCGCATCAACTGACTGAAGAGCAGATGACACGACGTGTGACTTGGTGCCGGGAGATGTTAAAAAAGTTTGATAAGGGACAATCTCGGTATGTGAACAACATCGTGACAGGTGACGAGATTTGGCTGTACTATTACGATCTGCCGACCAAGGCTCAAAACAAAGTTTGGGTCTTTCATGATGACGACACACCCGTAATTGTCAGAAAATCCCGATCTGTAAAGAAGAAAATGATAGCTGTATTTTTCAAATCGAGTGAAATTGTGGAACGTTGTTTTGGACACGCAGAAGACAGTCACAGCTAAGAGGTATACTGAACAATGCCTGCCTAAAGTCATTGGATCTATGAAGAACCTGTGGCCAAAGTCAAGAATGGACACCTGGTACCCCCATCACGAAAATGCTCCAGCTCACCGCGTAAGGCGCCTCCGTAGCCAGGTGGGAAGGAGCAGCAGTGCGTAGCACACGCTTCTTGATTAGACCGGGGTTCAAGCCCGTCACCACCAAATACGGAGGATGCGGAAAGGTCTGGGAATGTCCACCGCATATTCCCGGAGCAATATGGCCTTAGTTGCTAATGCTCCTAAAAACCAAATAACAAATAACAAATAACAGCTCACCGTGCCAAAGCCTGCACCGAATATTTGACCACGACAGGACTGAAACTTCTCGAGCACCCTCCCTACAGTCCAGACCTTGCTCCCTGCGACTTTGCACTGTTCCCGCATGTGAAAATGAAGCTAAAAGGGAGGCGGTTTTCCAGTGATGAGGACCTTCTACGGGCTTGGGACAACGAGTGTGCTTTACTCCCTAGTGAAACTTGGCAGAACTGGTTTAAAGATTGGTTTCGGAGGATGGAGAGGTGTATTGAATGTAGAGGAAATTACTTTGAAAAAATTAAATAAACAAAGCTGTATTGCAAAACTTTCCTAGTACCCTTTGTACTTTTAAAAATTAGTCACAAAAATTTTTGCAAGATAACAATTTTCCAGAAAGTAAATTCCATAAAATGTGCCAAAAATATATTAGTTATATAAGTGGCTGAGGATGTGTTTGCATGAAGAATGAACTATGCTGAATACCTGGAATGCATGGGCCTGTAACAGTGCATCAAGGGATTATTTCAGAGCCATTTCACATAAACCACGCTTTTTTTAAGACTACATGTTTTTAATACATTTTTAAGACTACATGCGCTTTTCAAGAGTGCATATATTTAATAGTTGTAATATATATAATGTTGCTTTATTCAACACAAAAAATAGCCTTTAGTTAAGGCTAACAAAACACATACATATATACAAGTTTCTGTTTGTTTCAGAAATTTCCCTGTTGTTACATTCAAAACCAAAAAATAGATAAATAAATAAATAAAACAGCCTTAGCTCACAAAACGTATGTAATATGTTATACAGTAGAACAAATTGGCAGTTAAAAGTTAGTAGTAGTAGTAGTGGCATGTGATGCAAGAAAGCAAGTGTATGAGCTTATGCAGCATCAGACAAAAAAAAAAAAAAAAAAACACACCATTCCCTCCTTAAATTTATTTAACCTGTCAACTTCCACAACGTCAGATAGAAGTTTGTTCCAGCAATTCACCACCCGCTGGCTAAAGGCAAATATTTCTGCACATCTATTTTCTACATCTGTCTTTTCTTAATTTGAATTTATGTCCCTTTAGGTTTGTAATCTTACTAATGATATTAAGAGTAGGAGACCGGCAGAATTACTTAACAAGTACAGGTCACTGTTGAACAAAAGCCGAGAATTAGGGTTGAATTTGAAAGTGTCTGCAATTCTGCCCAGACACGATAGGAGGAAGTATATGATGAGAGCCTTGTCGATCAATTCGGCCCTGGAAAGATTGTGCAAGGTTCAAGGGGTAGAATTTTTTTCAGCCTGGACTCTACTTGTTAACAGGAGAGATTGCTTCTACAGGGATGGGATACACTTAAATAGAAAGGGTGCAAGAATATTTGCTGATGCTATCGAGGCAGTGTTAGGTGGATCGGAAAACTGCTAGCTTGGGGAGAGACAAAGACCAATAGATTGACAGTAGCCACTGGCAGAGGTGAAAGAGATTCTTGCACTGCTTCTATTAGAATGAGCAGAAGCCTGAAAAACAAGATGCATGATATTTCAGAGACTGCTGGGAGCCACTGCGGTACAAGTAAACACATGGGTTGTGTTAGGGTAGCTAAGAATAGAAACAGGTGCAGGTATACTTGAGGGTACACCAATGCTAGGAGTTTAGTAAATAAATTTGATGAATTTGAGGTATTGCTCAAAACATCAAAGGCAGATATTGTTGGGATATCAGAGACGTGGTGTCACACAGATATAAGGGATGCAGAACTGGAATTTTGGGACTACAATGTCTACAGAAAGGATAGACAGGATAGGAAGGGGGAGGGGTTATGCTATTAGTTAAGAAACACATAAAAACCAAGGAAGTGAAGCCAGTCGACATCGCTGGACAGTACAGTGTTGAGTCAGTTTGGTGTGACATAAGCATTGGGAGATCAAAATTGAGAGTAGGAGTGTGCTATAGGCCTAATGACTCTGATGAGTATAATAAGAAACTGTACAGGGAAATAGAGTGGGCCAGTAAATCAGAGAGTCTTATAATGGGAGATTTTAATTTCCCAGATATTAACTGGAATTTGGGGGCTGGTCACTCACACACTAGCAGGGCTTTTGTGGATTTATTGGATGATTGTTTTCTACATCAGCATGTTCGGGAGGCAACTAGAGGGAGTAATACTCTTGATTTGATTATCAGCAGTGATTCTTCATGCATTAAGAATCTGCAGATAAATGAACCACTGGGTGGCAGTGATCACAGTGTGCTGAAGTGGGATTTACTCAAAGAGGTAACTACCATTAGGGAAGGGTTATTGCTTCCGTAAAGGCGACTACGATGGACTGAGACAGTATTTAAATTCTATACAGTGGGACCAACTGATGATGTTACCAACAGCAAATTCAAAATGGGAGCATTCAAAGAACTTTTCTTGGAAGCTACTAGGCTTTACATACCAACTAAGAAATATTGTTCAAGGTTTAGGCCAAAATGGATGTCAGATGAACTAATGAGGCATATGGCAGAGAAGAAAAATGCATGGGATACTTACAAATTAACACATGACACAGAGGCCTATGATAGATACAAGTTGATATGCAACCAAGTTACAAAGGAGGTTAGGCAGGCGAAGGCAGATTACAAGAAATCCTTGGCAAGGGATGCAAAGAAAAACAGCAAAGAGTTCTTTACTTATGTAAACTCTAGAAGGAAGGGGATGATTCAGATTGGTCCACTTGATATTGATGGGTCAACTATTGATGATCCTGCTCAGGAAGCTAACAAACTAAATGAATATTTTGCATCGACATTCAGACATGAGGAATTATTCGGCGAGGGGAATGCCAGAGGTGTATTCAACTCTAGCAGTAAGCTACAGAATCTTGAAATAACTGGGAGTAAAGTGGAGGAGAAACTGTTTAAGATAAACACAAGAAAGGCACCCGGGGTGGATGGAATCTATCCAATTATATTAAAGGAGGCAGCAAAGGAAGTAAGCAAACTCTTAGCCATAATAATGAAAGCTTCCTTGGACTCAGGGAAGGTACCCATAGACTGGAAATTTGCAAATGTGACCCCAATTCACAAAGGAGGATCAAAGGCTGACACAAGTAATTATAGACCTGTGAGCTTAACTTCTGTTCCAGGAATATTAATGGAGGCACTGGTTAAAGAAGCACTGCAGGATCATTTAGACAAGACTTCAGTTATAGCTCGGACACAGCATGGTTTTGTTAAGGGCAAGTCTTGCGTCACCAATTTGATTGGATACTATGATGCAGTCACAAAGGAACTGGATGCAGGGAATAACTTGGATATTATATACTTGGATCTTAGAAAGGCTTTCGATACTGTTGTACATGGAAGACTGCTGCACAAATTGAAGCAGTGTGACATTGGAGGCAAATTGCTGCTATGGATAAAGGGGTGGTTGAGGGGGAGAAGACAGAGAGTGGTAATCAATGGACACTGCTCATCGTGTACTAATGTTATTAGTGGAGTCCCTCAGGGCTCAGTGTTGGGTCCATTATTGTTTTCTGTATTTATAAATGATATTGATGATGGTATATCAAGCTTAATGTCCAAGTTTGCAGACGATACAAAGGTTGGCAGGGTTGTCAAGGAAACTACTGACACTATGCTGCTGCAACAGGATCTGGAAAGGTTGAGCAGATGGGCTGAGAGGTGGCAAATGAAGTTTAACATTGACAAATGTAAAGTACTACACATGGGAAACAGCAACCCCAGAGCAACGTATCAACTCAGTGGTACTACACTGACAGTGGTAGAGAATGAAAGGGACTTGGGGATAGCTGTGCAGGCAGATATGAAGTTCTTTGAGCAGTGCAGACGGGCTGCAAGAGTAGCTCATGGAGTATTGTCAATGATATACAGGAATTTTTCCAGCAGGGATAAGGAGGTGATTATTCCCTTGTATAAGGCAATGGTCAGGCCACACCTAGAGTACTGTATACAGGTCTGGAGGCCTCATTTCAAGAAGGATGTAGAGCTGCTGGAACGAGTACAGAGAAGGGCAACAAGATTAGTGAATGGGACAAAGGGGTGCTCTTACGAAGAAAGGCTTAAGTTTTGCAAATTACAGTGTCTGGAGACTAGGCACCAGCGAGGTGATCTGATAGAGGTGTATAAAGCCTTGAATGGTTTGAGCATGCTCAATGCTAATGGGATTCTTCCTCTAGCTCAGAATAATCACCTGAGAGGGCATAAATTCAAATTGAGGAAAGACAGATGCAGGATAGACGTGCGGAAATTTGCCTTTAGCCAGCGGGTGGTTGGTTGGTGGAACAGACTTCCATCCCTTGTAGTGGAGGTTGATAGCCTAAACAAGTTTAAGGCTCAGCTGGACAGGTATTTTGAACGAACAGAGGGGTGAAGTGGAAGTGGTTTTTTTTTTTTTTTTTTTGGCTGATGCTGCATAAGCTTCCTTTCTTGCATCAAATGCCTCTACTAATGCTAATGCTAATCTGAACAAGTGGAAGGATCCCATCAGAATTCAGCATGCTCAACCCATTCAAGGCCGTATATACCTCAATCAGATCACCGTGCAGGTGCCTAGTCTCCAGCCACTGCAATTTGCAGAACTTAAGCCTCTCTTGGTAAGAGGATCCCTTTATTCCCCTCACCAATCTTGTTGCCCTTCTCTGTACATGCTCAAGTAAATCTACATCCTTCCCAAAATGAGGCCTCCAGACCTGTATGCAGTACTCAAGGCGTGGCCTGACCATTGCCTTATACAGAGAGACAATCACCTCCTTCTCCCTGCTAACAAAATTCATATATATCATTGACAAAACCCCATGACCTGCCCTGGCAGCCTGTCTGCATTGCTCAGAAAACTTCATATCTGACTGCACAATTACTCCCAGGTCTTTTTCATTTTCTACCACCTTAAGTGTAGTACCACACAGTTGGTACGTTTGTCTGGGGTTACTTCTACCCATATGAAGTACTTTGCATTTGTCAAGGTTAAACTTCAGTTGCCACTTCTTAGCCCATCTGCCCAAATTTTCTAGATCCTGTTGCAGTAGCACACTGCCATTACTGTCATTAACAACCCTGCCAACCATTGTAGGCCTGACGTAGCCCAGTGGTCAGGAGCGAGGGTGCATAGCACGCGTTCCTTGAGTGGACCGGGGTTCAAACCCGTGACTACTAAATACGATAAATATTTGTATTGACGATTTATTGTAAACTCTACTGACGTGGTTGTCATGTCGGAGTATAAACAGAATATTTATTTATTTATTACTGTCATTAACAACCCTGCCAACCATTGTATCATCTGCAAACTTCAACATTAGGCCTGATATACCTTTATCAATATCATTGATAAATATACAAAACAACAGTGGACCTAACACCGAACCCTGTGGGACTCCACTAATAACATTAGTCCACAAAGAGCAGCACCCATTGATTACCACCCTCTCTGTCTTCTCCCACTTAACCATCCTTTTATCCATTGTAGCAACTTACCCTTAATACCATTCTGCTCCAATTTGTACAATAGTCTCCATGCGCAACAGTGTCAAAAGCTAGTCTTGAGCTTTAGAGAAATTTCTTGCGTCTTGGTTTCATTGCTTGCTAATTCCTTTTCAATGAACAGGATCGCTAGTCTTGAGACTATGTCTTCTGCCATAGCAGAGTATAAGCAATTCTTAATCAGTCCCCCTCCCCCCATACTTCTCCTTCAACCCATGCACGGTACTAAGTACTATGGTTTTGATACCTTTCGTGTTTGGGGTTTTCATTAAAAAAAAATAAAAAGTTTTAGACGGCTAAAAGATCTTTTTGCAGAAGAGGTGCTTATGGGTATGGTGTAAAATATTTGATATAGTGCAGTTACATTTGGATAACTTGAGATCAAATCATTGGTAGTCATAAATTTCAACATTGTTGTTATGGAAAGTTATCCAAAATTTGTTTCCCTACTCATATCTTTCATCAGGGCTCTAAAGGAAAAGTATTCCTGAATAATTTCACTTTGGTCATCAAGGACATTGGCATATTTCTTTGCTAGAAATTTTAATCCTGACATTTCTCTCTTCATCAAAATGCTTCCAATCCAGAACATTAAAGTTTGAAGCCACATAAAGAAATTTTTCTCCTGTGTACTGCTGATTACTGTATCCAAAGACATCAAGTAAAATTCTACTGTAAAACGTTTTCTACTATCAGATATTCTGTTGTCTTCTGCAATTTCATAATGGAACTTCTTTCTTTTTGTCCTCTTTGGAATTTGTATGTGAAAGCTATCTCACACTTTGAAGTAAGTTCACTGGCTTCCGTTCAATTTCCTTAAAATGACTTTTGTCATTATTTCACATAACTTTTAAATCACCTTAATTCGGTGAGAGCTGCCAGGATGTCTATATTTGCTTTCTAAAAATAGCTGGATAAAGCAAGCGCTTGTTTAAGAGTTCTTTCCATACTGTAAGAAAAATCACAAATTCATATGTTTTCACTGTTGTAAGAATGCCCTTTGCCTCAGCAAGCTGCTATGGGGGTGCTCTTAATATACTCATCTAATATTTGTTGCAGGGCAACAACAATAGCTAGTAAGCTTTGCAAAACTGCCTATACCACAGATTTCTGGATGCCCATCCAGTATCAGATAGTTTCTTTAATGTTAATGCAAAAGACTAATTGGCTAACTTTCTCCTCCCGAAGCACAGATACATGAAGCAAACTTCCAGAAAAATAAGTGTACAAGCTATCTACAGTTCCAAAGTACAACCAACTGTGAACATTGCAATTTACTGAATCACCTAAGATGAGGTTTAAATTATGAGCACAGCAATGCATCTAAAGTGTATGAGGGACAATTTCTTTTACTCTTGTTTGAAGACTTGATACTTGACCAGCCATGGTGCTGGCGCCATCATATGCCTGGCCATAAAAAATTGTGATTCATAGCGCTAGCTCATTTAAAGCAGCAAGAAGAACACTAAAGAAGTCTTCAGCACTTGCTCCAGGCAGTTCAACAAATCGAACAAAGCACTCCACAATATTAGCATTAGCATTAGAAAAGGCACATGATGAAAGAAAGCAAGATTATATAACAGTATTAAACAACAGTATTAAAGGCTTTTCTAAGATCCAAATATATGATATCAAAGTTCCTTTCTGACTACATCATAGTATGCAATCAAATTAGTCAGACAAGACTTCCCCTTAACAAACCCATGCTGTGTCCAAGCTATAATTGAAGTCTTGTCGAGATGATCCTGCAATGCTTCTTTAACCAGTGCCTCCATTAATTTCCCTGGAACAGAAGTTAAACTAACAGGTTTCTAATTACCTGTGTCTCCCTTTGATCCTCCTTTGTGGATTGGGGTCACATTTGCACATCTCCAGTCCATGGGTACCTCCCTTGAGTCCAAGGAAGCTCTCATAATTATGGCTAAGGGTTTGCTTACTTCCTCTGCTGCCTCCTTTAATATAACTGGATAGATCCCATCCACCCCTGGTGCCTTTCTTGTGTTTATCTTCAACAATTTCTCCTCCATTTTACTCTCAGTTATTATAAGATTATCTAGCATACTGTCAGAGTTGGCATTAGCATTAGTAGAGGTATATGATGCCAGAAAGGAAGCTTATGCAGGATCAGCCAAAAAAAAAAAAAAAAAAAAAAAAACCACTCCCATTTCACCCCTCCATTCATTCAAAATATCTGTCCAGTTGAGCAAAAGATTTATTTAGGCTATCAACTTCCACAACAAGAGATGGAAGTCTGTTCCACCAACGAAATGCCCGCTGGCTCAAGGCAAATTTCCGCACATGGATTCCTACACCTGTCTTTCCTCAATTTGAATTTATGCAAAAGGAAGAATCCCATTGGCACTGAGCATGCTCAAACCGTTCAAGGCTTTATACACCTGTATCAGATTACCTCGCCGGTGCCTAGTCTCCAGACACTATAATTTGCAAAACTTAATCTTTTATTCATAACAGCAATCCTTTGTTCCATTCACTAATATTGTTGCCCATCTCTGTACTCATTCCAGCAGCTCTACATCCTTCTTGAAATGAGGCCTCCAGACCTGGATACAGTACTCAAGGTTCGGCCTGACCATTGCCTTATACAAGGGAATAATCGCCTTCTTATCCCTGGTAGAAAAATTCCTGTATATCATTGACAAGAAACCATGAGCTACTCTTGAAAACTATCTGCACTGCTCAGAAAATTTCATATCTGCCTGCACAATTACCCCCAGGTCCTTTCCATTCTCTACCACTGTAAGTGTGATACCACAGAGTTGATACGTTACGATGGGATTACTGCTTCCCATATGTAGTACTTTACATTTGTCAATGTTAAACTTCATTTGCCACCTCTCAGCCCATCTGCTCAACCTTTCCAAATCCTGTTGCAGAAGCATAGCATCAGTAGTGTCCTTAACAACCCTGCCAACCTTTGTATAGTCTGCAAACGTGGACATTAAGCTTGATATACCATCATCAATATCATTTATAAACACAGAAAACAACAATGGACCCAACACTGAACCCTGAGGAACTCTACTAATAACATTAGTCCATGAGGAGCAGTGCCCGCTGATTACCACTCTCTGTTTTCTGCCCCTCAACTATCCCTTTATCATGGTGCCTTCGTAGCCAGGTGGGAAGGAGCAGCAGTGCCTAGCACACGCTTCTTGATTAGACCGGGGTTCGAGCCCGTCACCACCAAATACGGAGGATGCAGAAAGGTCAGGGAAATAACCACTGCATATCCCTGGAGCAATATGGCCTTAGTTGGTGATGCTCCTAAAAACCAAATAACAACAACAACAACAACAACATATCCCTTTATCCATAGCAGCAATTTGCCTCCAATGCCACACTGCTCCAATTTTTGCAGCAGTCTTCCATATGCAACAATATCAAAAGCCTTTCTAAGATCCAAATATATAATATCAAAGTTATTCCTTGCATCCAGTTCTTTTATGACTGCATCATAGTATCCAATCAAATTGGTCAGGCAAGACTTTCCCTTAACAAAACAATGCTGTGTCCGAACGATAACTCAAGTCTTGTCTAGATGATCCTGCAATGCTTCTTTATCCAGAGCCTCCATTAATTTCCCTGGAACAGAAGTTAAACTAACAGGTTTCTAATTACCTGTGTCTCCCTTTGATCCTCCTTTGTGGATTTGGGTCACATTTGCACATCTCCAGTCTATGGATACCTGCCCTGAGTCCAAAGAAGCTCTAATAATTGTGGCTAAGGGTTTCCTTACTTCCTTTGCTTCTTCCTTTAATATAACTGTATACATCCCATCCACCCCAGGTGCCTTTTTTATGTTTATCCTCAACAATTTCTCCTCCATTTTACTCTCAGTTATTATAAGATTATCTAGCATACTGTCAGAGTTGGCATTAGCATTAGTAGAGGTATATGATGCCAGAAAGGAAGCTTATGCAGGATCAGCCAAAAAAAAAAAAAAAAAAAAAAAAACCACTCCCATTTCACCCCTCCATTCATTCAAAATATCTGTCCAGTTGAGCAAAAGATTTATTTAGGCTATCAACTTCCACAACAAGAGATGGAAGTCTGTTCCACCAACGAAATGCCCGCTGGCTCAAGGCAAATTTCCGCACATGGATTCCTACACCTGTCTTTCCTCAATTTGAATTTATGCAAAAGGAAGAATCCCATTGGCACTGAGCATGCTCAAACCGTTCAAGGCTTTATACACCTGTATCAGATTACCTCGCCGGTGCCTAGTCTCCAGACACTATAATTTGCAAAACTTAATCTTTTATTCATAACAGCAATCCTTTGTTCCATTCACTAATATTGTTGCCCATCTCTGTACTCATTCCAGCAGCTCTACATCCTTCTTGAAATGAGGCCTCCAGACCTGGATACAGTACTCAAGGTTCGGCCTGACCATTGCCTTATACAAGGGAATAATCGCCTTCTTATCCCTGGTAGAAAAATTCCTGTATATCATTGACAAGAAACCATGAGCTACTCTTGAAAACTATCTGCACTGCTCAGAAAATTTCATATCTGCCTGCACAATTACCCCCAGGTCCTTTCCATTCTCTACCACTGTAAGTGTGATACCACAGAGTTGATACGTTACGATGGGATTACTGCTTCCCATATGTAGTACTTTACATTTGTCAATGTTAAACTTCATTTGCCACCTCTCAGCCCATCTGCTCAACCTTTCCAAATCCTGTTGCAGAAGCATAGCATCAGTAGTGTCCTTAACAACCCTGCCAACCTTTGTATAGTCTGCAAACGTGGACATTAAGCTTGATATACCATCATCAATATCATTTATAAACACAGAAAACAACAATGGACCCAACACTGAACCCTGAGGAACTCTACTAATAACATTAGTCCATGAGGAGCAGTGCCCGCTGATTACCACTCTCTGTTTTCTGCCCCTCAACTATCCCTTTATCATGGTGCCTTCGTAGCCAGGTGGGAAGGAGCAGCAGTGCCTAGCACACGCTTCTTGATTAGACCGGGGTTCGAGCCCGTCACCACCAAATACGGAGGATGCAGAAAGGTCAGGGAAATAACCACTGCATATCCCTGGAGCAATATGGCCTTAGTTGGTGATGCTCCTAAAAACCAAATAACAACAACAACAACAACAACATATCCCTTTATCCATAGCAGCAATTTGCCTCCAATGCCACACTGCTCCAATTTTTGCAGCAGTCTTCCATATGCAACAATATCAAAAGCCTTTCTAAGATCCAAATATATAATATCAAAGTTATTCCTTGCATCCAGTTCTTTTATGACTGCATCATAGTATCCAATCAAATTGGTCAGGCAAGACTTTCCCTTAACAAAACAATGCTGTGTCCGAACGATAACTCAAGTCTTGTCTAGATGATCCTGCAATGCTTCTTTATCCAGAGCCTCCATTAATTTCCCTGGAACAGAAGTTAAACTAACAGGTTTCTAATTACCTGTGTCTCCCTTTGATCCTCCTTTGTGGATTTGGGTCACATTTGCACATCTCCAGTCTATGGATACCTGCCCTGAGTCCAAAGAAGCTCTAATAATTGTGGCTAAGGGTTTCCTTACTTCCTTTGCTTCTTCCTTTAATATAACTGTATACATCCCATCCACCCCAGGTGCCTTTTTTATGTTTATCCTCAACAATTTCTTCTCCACTTTCCTCTTAGTTATTACAAAATCATCCAGCTCACTGCCAGAGTTTACTTCACCTATGGCATTCCCCTTCCTGAATAACTCCTCATGTGTGAATGTAGATGCAAAATACTTGTTTAGTTTGTTAGCCACCTGAGCAGGGTCCTCAACTGTTGAACCATCAATATCCAGTGGACCAATCTGATTCATCCCTTTCCTTCTAGAGTTTACATAGGTAAAGAACTCTTTTCTGTTTTTCTTTGCATCCTTTGGCAAGGATTTTTCATAATCTGCCTTTGCCTGCCTAATCTCCTTTGTGACTTAGTTACAGACCAGCTTATATCTATCATAGGCTTCCATGTCACCCATTAATTTATATGTATCCCATGCAATTTTTGTAATTTCTTGTAATCTGCCTTTGCCTGCCAAACCTCCTTTGTGACTTGAATACAGACTAGCTAATATCTATCATATCATCTGTGTCACCTGATAATTTATATACATCGCATGCATTTTTCTTCTCTACCACGAGTCTCATTCGTTCATCTAAGATCCTTTTTGGACTAAACCTTGAATGTGATTAGGCCTAAACTTGAATGTCTTTTATGTGAAACCAAGAAATTTTAATTTCTACGTTTCCTCCACTTTGTCCATTCATTTGTTCAACCAGCTCGTGGCCAACAAACATAATATCCAACGCTTCAGTTACAACGTATGGTGTATGGATAGCCTATGTGATAACTATGAAGAAAAGAAATAATAGCCATTTGATTTCTATTGGTTGGATTTATCCCTGTAGTGGGCTACACCTGTAAGGTGCAATTCAAAAATAATGAGCCCACATTAATTACTGGTTGGTGATAGAAATCTGTGATTTCATAAATAGGGACAAATTTTTACCAGATATGTCTTTTGGTTTTGGTTGTTTATTATTATCAGCCATATAGTGCAAGGAAGCCTGTGGCTTATTCTGCATGAGCCAAAAAAAAATTTCTGAGTTACCCTGTGTGTGTGTGTGTGTGTGTGTGTGTGTGTGTGTGTGTGTGTGTGTGTGTGTGTGTGTGTGTGTGTGTGTGTGTGTGTGTGTGTGTGTGTGTGTGTGTGTGTTATTTGGTTTTTAGGAGCATTAGCAACTAAGGCCATATTGCTCCGGGAATATGGCCTTAGTTGCTAATCCTCTAGCTCAGGACCCTGAGTGTGCCAAGCCCATACTCACCAGATGTGAACCCCTGAGGTTACACATCTTTATAAAAAAAAGCAGAATTTTCGTGAAATATAAAATTTCATGAAAATGTAAAAATATAAAATTTCATGCAAATCCCATACCTGGCAGTCAAGTTATTACAATGGGTGAATAGTGAAGACAATAGGCACATTATGCATATATGCTAATGCACCTAACAGGGCTTTTCTTGTAAAATATCAATGTAAAATAAGTGCGTATATTGTAAATATACACACTTGTTCAATTATTGACAAGATTATAGTTGAAGTAAGCTGTGCGCTTCAGAGGCGCTTCACTCTGTACTGCTTGCTTTCAGAGTATTTCAAAGGGTCTATTGCCAATGAATTGAAAAGGTTGACTGCATTGTTTGGGAAGAAATTCTTCAGACAGCACAGGTTGGATAGTGTAGAATGCAGTGGTAGGTAGGGGTTGTCATTACCGCATCCAGCACATGGAGTAGAGATAAGTCCTCGCACACTGGGGGCATCAATCACACCAATAAGCAACTGAGAAAGAAGAAGATTATTCCTGGATGCAATGTGAACTCTCCAGGGAGTGATATTTAAGTTGGTATATAAAACAACCCTGGAAATGGTGAATGCATTGCCAATGACCCTGATCATCCATTGCATTACCCAGTACTCGACTGCCAGGAATCTGTTTATGTACAATGTCGGGGCAGAAGACCAGATTGGTGATGCATATAGTGCAACAGCTTGTACTCACCGCTGGACATATCCTCCGACTACACTGATGTTCAGTAACCCCATCAGCTCTTGTCAAATTTCCCACATTGCCGAGAAAGTCTTCGATTTCATGGTCGAGAAATGGGTCTGAAAAGTGAGGCCCTCGTCCCAAGTCATGCTGAGGCTGGTGTGAGATTTCACTTTCCTTATCTGTAATCCATTGTGATAGGCTGTGATTTAATTTTTGATTCCTTTTTTTGTGAAGGTAAGTGAGCTGATTTTGATACGTTTAGTTCGAGCCCTATTTGCAGTAGATAGGCTACAAAGCTGTTGATCAGGACGGAGATTCACTGATTTGTCAGGTGAGTTTCTTCAGCTTCTTTAGATGTTATGTATAATTTGAGGTTGTCTGCATATGATGAGAAATCAGTGTACCTTGTGAGGAAAGGTTCAAGGGTAGCGGCAAAGAGTAGCCCGGACAGGACACCTCCCTGAGGTACTCCTCTCGTTGTAATGCACTCCTGTTGGAAGGATTTATAGCTGATGATGATGAGTTGTCTTGGTGTAAGGATGAGCATGATGGTTTTTAGCAGGCGGAAAGTACTTTTCTAGAATGTAGATGAGAGCGGGAATTGAGCGCTATCATAAGCAGATGAAATATCAAGGAAGATGATGCCCAGCTGAGATTTACTGTTGAGAGCAGTTTGAATTTTAAATAGGGTGTCCAGTAGGTTTGTATATGTAGATCTTTTGGGGATCACAGTATGCAGATGTTTGGGTCTATGAGAGAAGCATTGGTCGATCAGTGCTGATAAGGTAGTTTTCTCAAACACTTTTAATAGAGAGCAACCCACTGAGATCAGTCTCAAGTCCTTAGGTTCCTTAGGGTTTCTTCTTTTGGGTATGGGTTGTACCCTGTAGCGATTTCACATTGTCGGGATTGATCCAGAATTCAATATGCGATTAAAGATTACAAGAAGGAGCTTCACAATGAAGGCACTACACACTTTAACCATGAATAAAGGGAAGCTGTCATGATCAATTGTAGATTTATTGGGAAGTCTATTGATGGTATTTATAAGGTGTTGTTTTGTTAGAGTTATAGTTGAAAGGGGCTGTCTGGAGTGCATGACGAAATCACTTAGGTTTGGAGTTTTTGGATCTGATGGCACCTCATTGAAAGTCAAAGATACCCATTAGATAGTGAACAGGATAGGTCCATTATGACTCCAAAATGACTAGATGTCACGGATTTCTGTCGTTTTCCCCACATTGCAAACTGTCCCGGATTGAACAAGTAGCCTCCATACTTAATGGCAAACATAAGCAAATCATTTGCATTACGTTTTCCGGGAACCAATGGTACAACGGAAAGAGTTTTTCTGTAGTAAATAAGCTGTGGACATCAACAAAAACACAGCTGACTGTAGAAAAGCTGAAAGCAATACTACAAGTTAAAGGCAATTTTGTTAATTCTTGTGAAGAATTTTACGAAGAAATAGCAAATAATGAAGAATTATTAAGAAAAATTCATTCAGCGAAAAAATATATTTAATTATCTTATTTAATTTCTCTTGTTTTTATTGTTAAAAGAAGTATGTATTTTTTTTTATTGTTTCACAGAAAAAACCTAGCCTTTTTCACTAAACAAAAATGAAAATTGGTTAAAAACATGACCCCTCTAATAACTCCCCCCCTCTAATAACTCTTCTTCCCCTCTGATTACAATTATTTTTCTCAGTTCACATCCTTCACACAACTTTCTGTTCCTTTAACACAAGTTGTACCATATACTGTAATAAATTTCAGCCTTTCTGTGGGGGGGGGAATATATGTGTGTGTGTGTGTGTGTGTGTGTGTGTGTGTGTGTGTGTGTGTGTGTGTGTGTGTGTGAATATTTTTTATATATTAAAAATTTAAAAAAAATGTGTATATTGTTTCTAGGGGGTCGGAAAATTCCCTCCTAGATGTCCCACACTAAAATGCTAAGGATATGGTCACTTTAATTACGACTAATATGCTAACAGGCCTAATAACGTGACTGGGAGCTATTCATTTATAACTAAGAGGCAGAAAAAGAGTTCAGCAAATCCTTAGCCATAATTATTAGAGCATCTTTGGATTCAGAAGTCCCTTACAAGCTTGCACAAGCTTACACTTGGAACAGAAGTGTAAGCTTGACTTCTGTTCCAAGTAAAATGATGGAGTCACTGGTCAAAGAAGTAATTTAGGGCCATTTACATTTATATGTCATTCGCAGCAGTTATATGTGTCTATAATTTCACACAGAATGAGTATATGTATATGCATTACAGTTATCATGCACTAGACCTTGCGGCTAACTCTTAATCGTGAAGATATGAAAGGAGAGTAAAACAGGCTAAGTAGTCTTACATCTGCTCGTGACACAGAAAATATTTCCTAAAAATTGGTCTTATGCACGAAACTTATCTTAACGATGGCGTGTGTATCACACCATAAACAACACGCGCATAAAGCGCACAGTTCGATGACTACACAAGTTCCTTTATCCCAGTACCATAAAAGGTTATAGAGAATGTAACAGCTGTCGTTCACAGACACTCAAATTTGCAGCTTCACTTGTCCCAACGCTTTCTTAGAGATGCGGATAAAGTTTAAAATACAGCACTCTTCTCATGCTTTCCCTATCAATGATTTCAAAACAAATACTTAGAAGTCAATATCGCTTGAAAATAAAGAGAAAAATACAAACTTCAGCAAAGTTTTCACTCCTAGCAGACATAGAAAATAATACGGGGATAAGAGTATTACATATAACTGAATCTTTCATCTGCTTTTCTGTACTCTACAGTTACGTAAAATAGCAAGTTCCAGGCTAGAACGGGCCATGTTATTTATCAAAGCACGTTACACGTATAAGAACACAGACGCACCAGGCTCAATATTTCTGAACTCAAAATAACAACGAATTGTATTTTTACCCGAATTGCCGGTAACTAGGATAAACAAGTACAGTATAAACGGCATTTTCTCCTCTATCCTGTATTTCAAGCTTTTCCTTGTGTTTTCCCAAGTACTGTATTAAAAATGATTTCAAAATGGATGAGATCTTTTTATCTTTGTATATATTTCAGTTTTACACTAAGTTAGCATTAGCACTAGTTGAGGCAAATGATGCAAAAAAGCAAGCTTATAGAACATCAGTCAAAAAAAAAAAAAAAAAATTCCATTTCACCCATCCGGTCACCCCAAATGTTTGTATCTAGTTCAGCCTTAAATTTATTTAGCTATCAACTTCCACAACAACAGATGGAAGTCTGTTCCAGCAATCAAGTACCCACTGGCTAAAGACAAGCTTCCGCACATCTATTCTAAAACTGTCTTTCCTCAATTTGAATCTATGCCCTCTCAGGTTCTTAATCTGAGCAAACGGAAGTATCCCATCAGCATTGAGCCTGATCAAACCATTCAAAGCCTTGTACACCTCAATCAGATCAATCTCAAGCACCTAGTCTCCAGATGCTGCAACTTTCAGAATTTAAGCTTCTCCTGGTAGGAGAACGCCTTTGTTCCTCTCACCAATCTTGTTGCCCTTCTCTGTACTCGTTCTAGCAACTCTACATCCTCCCTAAAATGAGGCTTCCAGACCTCTACACAGTACCCAAGGTGTAGCCAGACCACTTCCTTATACCAAGGTATAAGCACCACCTTGTCTCTGGTAGCAAAATTCCTATATATCATTGACAAAACTCCATGATGATCTGCTCTGGCAGCCCATCTGCACTGCTCAGCGAACTTCATATCCAACTGCACATTTAACTTCTATTCCGGGGAAAATAATGGAGGTCTTTTTTTATTCTCCACCACACTGAGTGTAGTACCGCACACTTGGTAACCCAGTTTCTCTTGGGTTACTGCTACCCGTAAGCAGTACTTTGCATTTGTCAATACTAAATTCCACTTCTCAGCCCATCCACCTAACTTTTCTAGATCCTGTTGCAGTTGCATACTGTCTTTATTATCATTAACAACCCTGCCGACCTTTGTATCATCTGAAAACTTGGACATTAAGCCTGATATATCTTCATCGATATCATTAATAAATACACAAAACAACAATGGGCCAAGCACCGAACCCTGGGGTACACCACTAAGAACATTAGTTCACGTAGAGCAGTGTCCATTTATTACCACTCTCTGTCGTCTCCCACTCAACTGTCCTTTTATCCATTGAAGCAACTTGCCCTTAATGCCATATCGCTACAATTTGTACAGCAGTCTGCCATGTGCAACAGTATCAAAAGCTCTCCTGAAATCCAAGTATATGATATCAAAATTATTTTTTGCATCCAGTTTCTTTGTGACCACCTTGTAGTATCCAATCATACTGATCAGACAAAACTTCCCCTTAACAAACCCACGTTGTGTCTAAACTATTAATGAACTCTTGTCTAGGTGATTCTGCATCACTTCTTGAACCAGTGACTCCATTATTTTCCCCGGAATAGAAGTTAAACTAACAGCTCTATAAATATTTGCATCACCCTTTGAACCCTCTTTTTGAATTGGGGATACATTTGCACATCTCCAGTCCATGGGGACCTCCACTGAATCTAAGGATGCTCTCATAATAAAAGATAAGTTTTACTTGCTTCCCTCGCTGCCTCCTTCAATATAACTGGACAGATTATATCTGCCTCAGGTGCCTTTTTTTATGTTTAACTTCAACATATTCACATCCACTTTGCTCTTCGTTATTACAAAATCCATTAGCTCCTTGTTAGAGTTTAGTAAACTTCTGTCTTTCCCTTCATTACAGAATTCCTCATGTGTGAATGTAGATGCAAAATACTCCATTCAGTTTGTCAGCTCTCTAAGCAGGATCATTAACAGTCGAACTCCCAATCTCAAGTGAACCAATCTGATTCATCCACTTCCTTCTACAGTTTACATAAGTAAAGAAGTCTTTGTTGTTTTTCTTTGCATCCTTTGCCATGGAGTTCTCGTAATCAGCCTTCGCTTGCCTAACCCCCTTTGTGACTTGATTACAAACTATATCTTCATTATAACTGCCATAGGCTTCTGTGTCACTTACTAATTTATATCCATCCCATGCATTTTACTTCTCTGCCACGAGCCTCATTAGTTCATCTGACTTTCATTTAGGCCTAAGTCTTGAACAGTATTTCTTAGTTGGTATGAAAAGCCTAGTAGCTTTCAAGATTAATTCATTGAAGGTTTCCTCATTTAGAATTCATCGTTTTTAATATCATCAGTTGATCACACTGTACAGAATTTAAAAACTGTCTGAGACCGCTGTAGTCACCTTTAAGAAAACAAAAACCCTTCCCTTTATCCTTGATGGAAACTACATCTTAAAGTAAATCCCACATCAGTAGACTCTGATCACTGTCACCTAGTGGTTCCTTTATCTGCAAATTTCTAAAGCATGAGTCATCACTGCTGATAATCAGATCAAGAGTATTACCCCTCTGGTTGCTCTTCGAACATGTTGCTGTAGAAAACAATCTTCCAATAAATCCAGAAAATCCTTGCTAGTGTGCGAGTGAACAACCCACAAGTTCCATTCTATATCTAGGAAGTTAAAATCCCCCATTATAAGACGCTCTAATTTACTGGCCCACTCTTATTTCTTTGTATAACTGTTCAGTTACTCATCACAGTCCTTAGGCCTATAATACACTCCTGGTCTCATTTTCCCTTTCCCAGCGTTTATATCACACCAAACTGATGCAACATTGTACTGTCCACCCATGTCCACTGGATGCACTTCCTCAGATTTCATGTGTTTCTTAACTAACAGCATAATCCTTTCTGTACACATTGCACTCCCCAAATTCCAATTCTGCACTGCTTATATCTGCGTGACACCATGTCTCTGATATCAGAACAATATCTGCCTTTGATGCCTTGATCAGCACTTCAAATTCATCCAATTTATTTATTATTATTATTTGGTTTTTTAGGAGCATTAGCAACTAAGGCCATATTGCTCCGGGATATGCGGTGGTCATTCCCTGACCTTTCCGCATCCTCCGTATTTGGTGGTGACGGGCTCGAACCCCGGTCTAATCAAGAAGCGTGTGCTACGCACATGGCTAATCTAATCAAGAAGCGTGTGCTACGCACTGCTGCTTCTTCCCACATGGCTACGGAGGCGCATCAAATTTATTTACTATACTTCTAGCATTGGTGTACATCTAAGTATAAATGCACCTGTTCTTACTCGTAGTTACCCGAACACAGCTCTCATATATTTACTTTTTTCATGATGACTCCCAGCAGCTCTTGAAATCCCCAGAAACTTGTTCTTTAGGCTGCTGCTCAGCAGTAGTGCAAGAATCGCTTTCGCCTCTGCCTGCGGCTACTGTTACTCCCTTACTCTGTGAATCCCCCTCCTCAGCTAGCAGTTTTCTGGCCCACCTTACACTGCATCGATAGCATCAGCAAATATTCTTTCATCCCTTCGATTTAAGTGTATCCCATCCCTGTAGAAGCAGTCTCTCCTGTTAGCAAGCACAGACCACGCTGGAAGAAGAGAAGGAAAAAAAAAAAAAAAAAAATCTACCCCATGAGCCTTGCACAATCTCCCCATCTCACCAGAGCCGAATTGTTGCCACTTTATTAGGTACGGCTAAACCTTTTCGCGAATAGAACGCTCCTCCCCTAGCAACATAATGTGTACCATATGACATAAAACAGGTGGGCAGATGCGTAGGGATGCTATATGTGCGAATTCAGAATGGGAAAGATCAATGATTTAAGTGACTTTCAACAGAGAATGGTAGTTGGTTCCGGTATGAGGACCTTCGAGCTTCAACCCTGCTGCTAAGTACGACTGGGTTTCGTGTATATCGAGATTAGTCCCATAACCCAACATATGGACATCGCAGATCTATTTGTTTATACAAACAGTGCATTTTTCTTGTTCGAAATACTGAGAGGCATAACTAGAAAAACTTTATTCAGTCAGAGCTAGGAAACCTTTGTCCATTATTGGTGAACCCTCAGTGTCACACTACTTAATGTCACACTGCTTAGTGTTACACGCCTTCCTTTTTACAATGGCTGACATAGTTTTCATTTCTCTCCTCCCACCCCCCACAATTTTGAGTTTGTTTCTCGCAGAAACAGAGACCCCAGAGTCTAATTCTCTAATTGCTTTAACCTCTGTGCAAAACTGGGATGCATATGCTTTTCCGATACACATAAATTTTTGCCCAGTTTTCTTAAAAAGGGCCATGCTAATACACTTTAAGTGAGGTGATAATAAAGAAACAGGGCACAGCCGAGTAATGAACGATATCCCAACGAGAGTAATCATAAACACATTGGGATGCATCCCAATTTTAAATTACTTTTTAGTTCTTTATGTCATAACTGGCAATGAATGATGAAGAAACAGAAGCCTACAAAAATTGTCGATGGGGTATATTAAATAGCAGTACTTAAGAGTGGCTAATTTATCTAACCTATAAGACAGTGTTGAATATTTTGAGTTCGATCGCATCTGTACTAAAGTGCTGGCACTCTGTCGGTTACTTTTTTTTTACTGAGATATATCTTTCCTCTTCCAAAATCTACAGTCAATAAAGTAGAAACATGGAAGATAAAAATGGCAGAATTTTAGAAGTACTAGTTTGTGTTGCGAACGTAGACCTTACTAGAAGAGAGATGAGATAGTGAATGGTCAGACAGAATTTCAAATTTTAATATGCAGAGTGCTGAGAGAGATATATAACTACTGGAAAGAAAGATATCAGTAACTGCAGAAGAAGTATTAAAGATAGAAAGTAAATGGAGCGGAGCATTAAGGATAAGGAAAGATATAGCATATGAGATACTGACGTGAGATGAAGTGACATTGAGATGAGCTAAGAGACCAATAAAAACAATTTCCACTAATCTCCAGTAAAAGTAGTTGGTGGTGATGAAACGAGTGCTATGGAAAAGAAACGTGCTTTGTCACCAATATGTATCTGATGGGAATAAAAAAATAATTCTTGCTGATAAGGTATAAATTTCAGAGGGAAATCTTTAAGCCAAAGAACAACAATTCAAATTAAATATTATTCAAGGATTCCTATACTATATTTTGAAGATTGAGACAAAGGTAGAGAATGCATAGTTGCTAATTTTTGACTTTAAAATCGGGTAACTAAGTTTTGTCAAAAAATTCTCCTGTTTTCCTTTTACGCAAAAGAGCAATTCTTGGAGAAAAGGAAAAAAAAAAAAAAAAAATATATATATATATATATATATATATATATATATATTTTTTTTTTTTTTTTTTTAATTAAATAAAATAAAACATAAGCCAGTAGCATGCAAAAACTGTAGGGCGAAAATTAACATAAAAATAACCAAATAAACGAACAAACGGAAAAGAAGAATAAAAGTTAGACATAAATAATAGTCCCCAGAAACCCCAGATTCCATGGCCATTATTGGCCTCGTGGTCCTCTGTCGATATGGGGCATGATGGTCAGTCTATTTTATTTTTTTATTCTGATTTTGTCATTTTTTAGTAGTTCCTTTAACCCCCCTTTATTGGTGATATTTCACGTCTTTTGGAACTGGTACCTCTCGGGGGGGGGGGGGGGGGGGGGGGGTATACCGCTAAATTAATACGTAATTGGCATTATTCTAAATCTTATATACGTCATGTTAATTGGATTTAAAGTTCGAAATTATATAGGGGTTTCTGGGCTATTATTTATGTCTAACTTTTATTCTTCTTTTCCGTTTGTTCGTTTATTTGGTTATTTTTATGTTAATTTTCGCTCTACAGTTTTTGCCATACTACTGGCTTATGTTTTATTTTATTTAATTTAAAATATATTTCGGCTTCATATGGAGGAATTGCGAGTCGCTGCCTCTAATGAATGCTCAATTATTTATTTACTTTATTATAATTTAACTTTTGTCAATATTTAATGGTAGTATTTTTTATTTTTATTTTATTATTTTTTATTATTATTTTATTATTTTTTTTTCCCGGAAAAAGCAGGAATTTTTTTTAAAGTCCACACTGCACTACAAATTAAATTTCACTGACAATTTACATGTTATATTAAAATACACTCATGGGATTGTTTAGTAGCATAGCATGCTTTCAAAGATTAGCTTACCTACGATTTTATTTTCTGTGAATTTCTGTCTGGATTGTTTGTTACACCAAATTATTTGTTCAAGCGATATACTGTTGCAGACTTTGCTCTCTTCAAAGATGAGTCAAAGTTTTGTTCATAACAGTGGCCCTGCTATATAGGGTTGGCTGTCAGGAACATTTTTCTTTGCCAGAAAGAGATCTGATCTCAGTTTTTGTTTTTTTTCACATGGCTCAATATCCTCTTACGCTGAACACTAGTATGAGAACTTGTTAAAATGCCAAACATAACTTATATATCCAGGGATAACTTATATTTGAAACTTCCTTGTGCACTTTTCAGTTCCAACCCAAGAACCACTGTACATTAATTCTTTATCCTTTCATAACAGCACCTGATAGGTTCTCACAGAGAAACTGACAAATCTCCTACTGCAAAACTGCTTTATCTTTAACGATACCAAAAAGTACAAGAAACTTGTCAAGTAGGAAAAAAAAAACCCTTCAAACTGAAAATGATACATTTCCAATTGCTGAAATCATTGCGCTATGTTGACATTTAACAGAACATTACAATAGATATTCTGAAGAATGTTCACACACACACACACACACACACAAGCAAATAGCTTTATTCAATTTAAAAGAAAAGGAACATGAACAGACTTTCTGCACGAGTGAAATAACATGTCCAGGGTTATCAGCTTGTTTGGTTTCTTAGATTGCTTTTACCAGAAGCTTGCGTTTCAGAAGTTCTATTTCTTGAAGAGTTCACTGATTACCATCCAAGTGCTCAATCATATGTTTTAATGCCATTGATACTCCAGTTTTCAGCCTACCGTAACAGGAATATTATCAACACTCACTGCAAGACCAGATGGGTGTTTCCCCCCCCCCCCCTTTTAAGAATCCCACATACTTTCAGGTACTTAGAAGAAGCTCAGTGCTGTAACATGTATAACTACCTTGCAAATGTAGCATTGAGTACAAGCTTTTTTCCAATTTTTTTTTTTTTTTTTTTTTTTTTTTATCAAAACTCCAAACACGAGAGATATACTTTGTACTTAGTACCGTTGGAGGTTGAGAAGACGAGAGAAGATATTTGTTGACATTAGACTTGAACTTCTGTAGACTGTAATTTTCAGCAAAGACATATAAAGGAACGCTGTTCCAGAAAACGGCAGTTGAATGAATAAACGAGGAAGATGAAAAGTTGGTTCTGTGAGTTTGAAGTTGGACAGTAAATGGATGTTGGCTGGTGGCGGCACGTGTTCGGACTGTTTTGAAAGAGAGAGCGGGAATTATAGAAGCCAATTCAGAAGAACAGTGCCCATGGAAGTATCTGTAGAAAAGGCATGCAGCAGAAACAGTACGTCTATGAGACAGCGAGTGGAGACGTGTGTGTATATCTAAGGCCGACACCTAGAACGTCTGTTCAACTCCACCTCGTATTCTGTGAAGAACAGTTTCACTACAAATGGGCTAGATATGTGTGTGTGTGTGTGACGTAGGTTTGTGTGTATTATTTGTGTGTTCTGTTGTTATGTTCTGGTCTCTTGACTACCCAGAAGCATTAGTCACCTGGACTGATGATCCTGGGTACTCGTCCACACCACGGGAAGGTGGGCCAGTCCCAGCAAAACACGTATTGTCTCAAGAGAGACTCTGACCCACCTAGTGTTGCCAGAAGGTGGGCCAGATTTTTCTGGGGCCCCATTCCAGAGGGAGGAGGGAAAAGAACGAGGAGAGGGGGGAAAAACACACAACCGCCCGTGGTGCAGTTAGGAAAAAATAATAATAATAAATATAAATAAATAAATAAATAAAATAATAATAAATAAATAGAAATAGAAATAATAAAATAAAATACATAAATACATTGGGAACTCAAGCCAGAGCGCGTGAAGAACAAATTAAATAAGAAAAAAAATTAATAAAATAAAAAATAAAATAAAGAAAAAATAAAATAAAATAAATAAATTAAATGAAAATAAATGAATAAATAAACTAGCTGCACTAGCGTGCGAACTCCAGACAGAGCACGCGGGAAAAGAAAAAAAAGAAGAAGAAAGAAGAAGGTGGTGGCATGCAAATATGGAACCCTTAAGTCACTGAAGCGGTATTGTTAGGTGCAGTAACAACTATGTAGCTCTGCTTCCTGCGCTCAAAGACTTGGGATGCATAGGATTGGAATGCCTTTAGATTGCCAGGTGTTTGGAGCAGAGGCTCTGGTTCGGCGAGATAAATGGCACAGCCTGCAGCAGGGTCCTTCTTCAGTCGTCGTACAACCTGCATTCAAAAAGAAGATGTTTCTAATTTTCTGACCTGCCACAGAAACAGCGATCTGTTGGTAGGAAACCCAGCAGATGTAACTTTTCATTCAGGGACCCGTGTCCGGTGACCAAGTAGGAGGATTCCAAGGTGAGTGAAAACCAGGTCTTTGCCGTTTTCGAGGTTGTGAAAGTGACATCAGAGAGGAATTTTCTGGTAACGGAGCCTGTGTTTGAGGTGTTCCATCTAGACTGCCAAATGTTGACGAGTTCATTATAACAGCGAGCTCTTTCTGCTTTGAGGTCAGCATTGAGATTTAGTTCTAGGCCCTGTATCTTTCGTTGGTATTTTCTTTTTAATACTGAAGTTTAGCCATCTGAAGATTACAAATAGATTAAGCGGCAAAGCGAGTGGAGAGACTCGGTTAGAGATGAGTCATTAATTAACATAATTACCCTCTTATGAATGAAATCTAGAAGCCTGAGAGAGGTTTTTGGGGGCACCGCCCCAGATGTGGGAACAATATTCCACGGTAGGGCGAATTTGCGATTTGTACAGAGTGAACAGCTGTTTGGAACAAAAGTAACGCCGAGAGCGAAAGAGAAAATCAAGTTTTTTAGATGCAGAAGAAGCAATATTTGTAAAGTGCTTGTACCAAGAGAGATTAGAAGTCAAGATAATCCCCATAAGAGATATATCAACTTGCCTAGAAATTGGAGTGTCACCAAAGATAAGCAAAGGAGCAGAAGAATCCTTTTTGCGAGATATAAGACAAGACTCAGTTTTAGAAGGATTGAAATCAACTAAGTTGTCTTTGCCCCATTGGAGAATTACCAGGAGATCGGCATTTAAGGAAGTGGTAGCGGATATTCGAGAAGTTAAAGCTGTTTGAGTAGGGAAAGGTTTCACAAAATGGAAAGTGGAATGCAATGTGCTATCATCGGCAAAACTATGGATAGGATTTCCAGTCAATGGAAGAAGGTCATTAATATACAAGAGGAAAAGAGTGGGGAAAGAACTGAACCTTGGGGGACACCAGCATTAGTGGAGAAGTTAGAAGACAGACAGCCACCTACCATGACCCTCAGTGAGCGATCAGAGAGAAAACTAGATAACCAATTACAAAAAACAGTTGGCACAAACCATAAGATGGAAGCTTGTTTAGAAGAACTTTATGCCAAACACTATCGAAAGCCTTTGAGACGTCTAGAGCAACTGCTTGTGTTTTACCGAACTTTTTCTACTGATTTTGTCCATAAATGGGTAACATGAGCCAGAATATCACCAGTGGATCGACACTGATGGAATCAATAATGACGTTCGTTGATCAGACGGAAGGTTTCAAGGTAGTTTGAGAGTTGACGGTTAATTGATTTCTCCATTACTTTAGAAAGAGTAGATGTAATTGCAGTGGAACGATAATTGAATGGGAGGGGTTTGTCACCATTTTTTTAGGAACTGGCTGGATATGAGCAAATTTGCAAGCAGAAGGAAAAACACCTTTGGAATAAGAAAGTGAAAAAAAGCGGCAAGGAACAGGAGTAAGTTCAGGAGCACAGGTTTTGAGAACAAGTGTAGAAATACCATCAGCACCTGATGATTTCTTAACATCAAAATCCTTCTGCCATCCTTTTGATGGAAGACCACAGGAGGTATTGAATGGAGTGAGTTGGGAATGGTGGGATGTGTTTTACCAAGATCATTAATACATGAGTTGGAAGAAAAGTGTAAAGTAAAGCGTAAAGTGTGTTATTTGTCTGACGGCACCAGGGATTTCCCCCATCTCCGCGTTGTATTCTTTGTCAGTGACACAGAACTCTGTGGAGGCCAGAGATTTAAAAAGTGTGTGGGGAGTGGTCTGTTGTGTAGCGTTATGTTCTGTTGTATCTCTGACCGTTTAGTCGTTGGGCCCCTATTGGGACCCACAGTTGCCCACACTTTGCCAAGAGGAGGCAGGTCAGGCACCCAGTAGATTATTTAAGTACTCTGGCAGGCTTCACCACCTAATTTCCAAGGATTTCAGTGGCAAGGCCTATAAAAAAAGGGGGGGGGGGGGGGGGGGTTGAACACTAGAATTTGGCCGAAAGAGATTTACAATAAAACGGTAGAATTTAGACGTTGATAAGAATTTGGCGACATTGTTAACGGGTGTACTCGGTCGGTTTAGTGAGAAGGGGGAGGAGATAGAGAACTGTCTCCTCCTTCCCCTTTCCGGGGATGCGGTTTTAAAGGAAACCGGGTTAGAGTACCCAGTTCAGCTCGCCAATGGCGTCTCAGCAGCAAAGCAGCAGAATATCTTCGTCGGTGATGATTGTCATGTCCAAGTAGTTGGAAGAAAAATGGGATGCTAGCAGGTCAGCTTTATCCTTGGTCGAAGTGACAACAAAACCATCTGGTTTCGACAGAGGTGGGCAAAAGTTGCGGCCAATGGCTTGGCAAGAGACCAAAATGCTCAGCTACCATTAGGGCAAGAAGCAAGTTTTCACCCTTAGGCTGTTCAAAATCTAGTTTGGACTGATTATTAACTGCTTTACAATTGTTGTGAGCTTTGGTGTAGGCAGAAAATGAAGAATTGGAAACAAGCCAATTACGATATGCAACATTGTTCTCCTGAACGGCCTTAGCACATTTATTGGAAAACCAAGGTTTAGATAAAGAACGAGTTTTAAGGTGGAATGCGGAATAAAGGATTCCATTCCTACAAGAATAATTTTACTGACACGATCTGAGCAAATGTCGACATCAGAAGTTTTAAAACGGTCATCCGACCAAGGAAAAGAAGAAAAGAAATCTCGCAGGTCATCCCATTTTGCATTCTTGTAATGCCAAACAACACGAGGTTGGGAATAGCCATGAGATAAAGGCTACATTGGAGAAGAGACAATCACCAAGTTATGATCTGAGGTGCCTAAAGGACCACTCACTTCGACCGTTTACTTAGAAGGGTTGTTTGTGAGAAAAAGATCATGCGTGTTGTCATTGTGATTATGACTGTCCGGTATTCTTGTAGGTAAATGAACAATCTGTGCAAGGTCATAAGTAATTGCAAAAGCCTCAGCTGGGTCGTTGTGACTAGAAAACGGAAGCCAGCTGGAGATGTGAACATTAAAATCACCAAGGAAAATTTCCTCACTGTTAGGAAAGTTGGACTGAAAACAGTCAGGTTGCAAAGAGAGAAAGTCAAAGAGCTCCAAGTGATTAGTGGAGTTTGGAGAACGGTAGAGACAACAGATGAATTTTACAGAATGAGCTAGAGAGATTTTAAGCCAGAGAAGATTGAAAAGAGGAGATTCCTAATTACCAAGTCTCTGACAGGGAATATCGGAACGGATATATGCACAAGTACAACCTTTGAGGCGAAAGGAATCATACAGTGAATAATTTGTGCAACTGAGATGAGCAGTAGTTGAGTCATCCGATAACTGAGATTCTGTCAGAAAAAGTACACGGGGTTTGGCAGACTGCAAGTGGAAATGGACATCGTTTAGATTAGAATTTAGACCACGTATATTTGGGAAATTAACTAGGAAGTGTTTGGGAGGTTTAGATCTTTTCGCAGATAAGCTTAGTCTATTAGTTTGACAATTCATGGTGATTGATTGATTTTGATTTTTGTGGCGCAAAAACAGCAATGTTATAGTGCGCCATGATTCATGGTGTATTCAATAGTAAGAAAGTGTGTGGGGTGAGGACATGCTGTATTAAGTAATGACATATTTGTATATGGCGTACACATGGTAAGAATATACCCAGATCCTTGACATAACGTGGCCTCGACAATGCCTCCCGCATACACACTACTCGGACTCCCTCCAGTCACTATCTGGCAGAGTAGAGCTAGCAAGGTTATACACTAGCTGTTCCCGAAGCCTCCTAAACAGTTACCAATAGGTTCGGTCCGATGTACTAACTAGCAGCCGACCGGCGAACACCGTTTTAGAGCTGTACCCTCGAAATGTAAGGAAGATTGTATCTTGCCATGATGTCCATCATAACCTCAAAAGTCATCAGTCATACTGCATGATGGAAGAGATTGGGAAGGGTTGACCGAACTTAACTCTGGAGACTAAACATGGGTTCCACCACTTCAAGCCTCCAATAAGCAAAGTGGTGAAATTGCACCGGTTGATGAGAGTCATCTACCACCATTTAAAGAACTTTTCATTAGCCAAGATCACCACAATGAGAAATAGCTTGCATTCACTTTGATTAGTGCCATCTGTATCTATAAGGCGCCTCCGTAGCCAGGTGGGCAGGAGCAGCAGTGCGTAGCACACGCTTCTTGATTAGACCGGGGTTCGAGCCCGTGGCCACCAAATACGGAGGATGCAGAAAGGTCAGGGAATGATCACCGCATATCCTAGGTGCAATATGGCCTTAGTTGCTAATGCTCCCAAAAACCAAATAACAAACAAACAAACCATCTATCGAAAACGACATATATATATTTTTTTCCTATCCCTTTCAGGAAAACGTTTTTGAACAACTGCATGATTACCACAACTCCAAGGGGGATTATATCCTATGGTAAACGATGCAAATAAACAATTCACAAGTATGACAACATCATCGTCGTCACTATTAAATTTAGTACATCTACTTTTGAAGTTCTTTCCTATGCACTGCACATTTCCCTTATTTAGGAAGGATGTAGATTTGCTTGAGCGTGTACAGAGAAGGGCGACAAGGTTGGTGAAGGGAATGAAGGGATCCTCTTACCAAGAGAGGCTTAAGTTCTGCAAATTGCAGTGGCTGGAGACTAGGCACCAGCGCGGTGATCTGATTGAGGTGTATAAGGCCTTGAATGGATTGAGCACGCTGAATTCTGATGGGATCCTTCCACTTGTTCAGATTACGAACCTAAGGGGGCATAAATTCAAATTAAGAAAAGACAGATGTAGAATAGATGTGCGGAAATTTGCCTTTAGCCAGTGGGTGGTTAATTGCTGGAACAAACTTCCATCTGTCGTTTTGGAAGTTGATAAGTTGAATAAATTTAAGGAGGAACTGGACAGGCATTTGGAGGGAATGGTGTGATTTTTTTTTTTTTTTTTTTGGGCTGATGCTGCATAATCTCATAGACATGCTTTCTTGCATTACATGCCACTACTACTACTACTATTTGTTTACAAATATCTTATTACGTCACATTTCCCGCCACTTGAAATTGAAAAAGCGCACTTTTATAGATTTTGCAATAAGTGAAAAACCATGCATATACGCCTCTTGAAATTTTATGGAATTTTACGTCTTATTTCTTTGGTATACTGAAAATCATTGTTAATTAGCATCGAAGCACATAGGTATGATAAAACAGTCACACATATTAGAAAGAATGCTATTATCCCGCATTTCTTTTTTGCAATATAGACTAAGCACACCTGACAGCCAATTGGTGATGAAAATAAGCGCAGAAATGCGCTTCCTCCCCCCCCCCCCCCCAACCTTCTTGTTATGAATAATATTACGGCAGTGAGACCGAGAAGGGATAAAATCAAGTCAAAAAGACAGATTCACTGCCGTAAATCATGACTTGGCAGCTACGACTAAATTAATTAATATAATACACATGAAAATGGAGAAAGTTTGATAGAAACGAAACAGATAATGTCAGGATGTTGTCAGCAAAGTACTCAGGGGTTCTCATAATATCTAAAGCAGAAGAAATGTTTCTAAATGATAATTTTTTGACCGCTAACATAAGCGGTCAACAAGTATCTTCTTTCACTTCTCACCTTCAACCCATGCACAGTACTAAGTACTACAGGTTCTAATACTTCTCGTGCTAGTGGTCTTCATAAAAAGAAGAAGAAAAAAGGAAAAGACTCAATTTTAAAAGGATTTCTCACTTTTATCGGGAAAAATTGATTATTCGAACAACTTGACTACTCCTGCTGGTTAGTCTCCATTTAATTAGGATATTTAAATAGACTAACAAAGCTGACGCATCTAATCTGCCTGTGAGCATTTGTGCGAAATTGCATATACAGTACAGTAAAACGTCGTTATACGGAAGTCAGTTATCCGGAATAATTTGAAAGGCTGATCTTTCTTTTATTAACGGTAGTACAGTAAGCGCCGGTTATAGTGATCACGTTTGCAAATTGAACTTTGATTATAATAAGCGAAAGATCGAGTTCACTACCAGTTTATAACAGATTGTACACACAAAAGACCCAATAAACCGAAAACTGCAACTTGTTCTAATTGTTTTATGGATGTGACCTCTAGAATTCTATGCGACCTTCAGAAATGTGCTTTAGAAAAATATCACAGGACTACCGGGTTTTCTCGGATTTCAGATTAGTTTAGCTCCAAATTCGGTAAGAATAATAGCCCGAAACTGTGCGATTTATTATTTTTCTCAATTTTTTACGGTAAAATATGAACGAAAAGAAAACGCGTAGTTTTAACATTGTAACAAAAAACGGAAATTATTAACAGAATTAGAAAGGGTGAAAATTCAGCAAATCTCTCCAAAGTGTTTAAGGTGGGGACTTCAACAATTTACGACATCAAGAAAAATTATTATTATTATTACTATTAACTACGTAGTGCAAGGAAGCCTGAGGCTTATGCTGCACCAGCTAAAAAAATTTCCGAGTTACTCAGAGAGAGAGAGAGAATAATGATGATATCCAGCTCAGGACCCTGGGTTTGCCAAGCTCATACTCACCAGATGTGAGACCCTGGGGATTATGGATAGTGAAGGAGGATCTAGCAGTGTGGATGTGGAAACTGAAAATACCGCTTTAGAGAGTGCACTTTATTTGTGGTTTCTTTAAAAGAGAAGTTTAGGTGAACTAGTGTGTAGCCCAATGTTGTGTGAAAAAGCATTGGATTTTGATGGAAAATTAAGAGGTAATGAAGATTTTAAGGCAAGCACAGGTTGGCTGAAAAGTTTTAAACTGAGACACCGTGTACGTGAACTAGGTATTCAAGGCGAGAGACTTTCTGCAGACGAATCGGCAGCGGTGTCCTTTGAAAAGTAAGTTTGCTTCAGTTATAGCAAATTATGAGAAAGAAAACGTTTATAATGTTGACGAGACGGGCTTAATATGGAAAGCATTACCGAGAAAAACCCCAGCCACTAAAAGAGGAATGTGTGCACCAAATATTAAGATGAGAAAAGAGCGAGTTACAATTGCTGTGTGTGTGCATTTGCACACACAGCAATTGTAACGCACAGGTTATCCGTGCTCGTTATCGGTAAGTCGAAAAAAACGAGAGCATTTAAAAATCTTTCTAATTTTCCTGTTTTGTATAAAAATCATAAAAATGCCTGGATGGATGTTTCTGTTTTCCGAGATTACTTTGTAATTGTTTTTTAATTTAATTAATCTGAATTATTTAATTTAATCGTAAGGTAAGATTAAATTTATTTAATCTTAGTTAATTAAATTTATTTAACATTACCAGAAAAATTATACGGAAAAATTTCCGGTTCGATTATCCGGAAAATTTGGCTATCCACAAGAGGCCTGATATCAATTATTCCGGATAACCGACGCTCTACTGTATCTCTATTAATTATCCACTGCATCCAGAATGCAACACTAAGGATTGAGTAGAGATTTAAGCCATCTCAAGAGTCAATACTCAATCCCAAGGATGGACTTGAAATGTGAATCAAGAGCAGAGGGCCAGATTTGAGAGGCATACATCGGAATAGGAAAGACACTTTAAAATGTATTGGGTCACTAGGAGCGGATCCCTAATTCCTACAAGTTCTAGCAGCCCATAAAGCAGAATGTATTTTTGAATAAAACTGACTCTGTCATCCCACTTAAGACTCAGGCCCAGGTGAGAGTGGATGTTTGCACGCCAGTCTGCTCACAAAAATCGAGATATCATTACTCTTCTTCTTTTGCTGCTTATTATGGTCATTTGAGACGACTTCCGTACATTTAATTCGAAGCCCAATGCTGTCTAAATAGGTTTAAAGTTCTCAGAGTTTACAACTCGCCAGTTGGAAAATACGTTCTACTAACTCGTGGTCTTTGGATGTAATGAAAAGCCTCACATCATCAGCATACGTCATAAAATTACAGTTCTGAATTAGAAACGGCTTCGGGGCAGCCGCGAAAAGGGTAGCCGAAAGAATTCCTCCCGTGGAACTCCTTGCGAGATGGTAAAGCAAGTTTGTAGTTGTTGGTGCTTTAACAATAAGTTCCCTTGTTCAAGCGTGCTGCATATTTTTAGCAAACTTCCTGTTACGTTAAAATAATTCCTTAAAATTCTAATGAACGCTGGAACTGATGCTGCTGTATGTCACAGAAATAGCAAAAAAAAAAAATAAATAATAAATAAATAAATAAGATGCTGCCCTATGTCACAGAAATATCAAAAAATAATAAATAAATAATAATATCTATCTGTTTTGTTTTGTTTTCCCTCATTCAATACTTTCTGTAATGGAATAAGTATTTCTAGTAGATTTGTTGTGATCTCCCAAGGATAACTGAGTGCAAATGTGATGGTGTATGACTGAAAAAGGGTTGGTTTATGGCTGGAAGTACAGTACTGCTTTTTCAAAAATATTCTGTAGGGTGCAGCTGACAGAAATTGGCCTGTAATCCTCAGCCAATTTTGGTTTTTAACTTTTTATATTGGGTTAAATGTAATTTCTCTAAGGAGCTTGCGGGAAAACTCCAGATTTGATTATTTGTTCATAGATGTGTAGCAATATATCTATTATAAATGGGCCACTTATTTTTTATTTTAACTTATTATTTAATACACTATTTATATGCTACTTAGTGTTTTGTAATGGTGTGGCTTGGGACCATTGAACCTCGTGGATAGCACAGTTGGTAGGATTTCCACACCGGGTGGAAAAGACCCAAGTTCGAGTCTCCTCGATGTTATAAGGAATTTTTACGAGCCTTTTTCACAAAGTGGCTGAGTTAGTTGGTCTCAGGCGAGGGTAGCATGGTTTCTTTCACCCGGAAACTCGGACTTTTTGTCCAGCAAACAGAAAATCGACCAATTTACAGACAATGTATACGGAGAAATATGGCTGTAGTCGCTAATACTCCTAAAACCCTGCTACAGCAACAACAATAACAGGGACCATTGACTGTTTCTGACAAACAACGAATAATGAGGTCTATCTAGACACTTTGTATAATTATGCGTTATTTGATTGCTGGGTGCGTGTGAGGGTGACTGCACAAAAAAGAAAAGGACCTAAAATGAACTTTGAATGCCGGAATATATCGGGAAAACGTTTACAAAAAATGGTGAAGACTGCTCCACGCAGACTACAAGCTGTCACAAAGGCTCAAGCTTTAGCACAGTTATTAGTTTTCCTGTAAATAAAGGTTATTCGTAGATATGTAGGTGTCCGGATATTAATGGTGGGACAATGTATATTTCAATTAGAAAATCAAATTTCGGAGAACTATTTTAATCTAAATTAAATATTCCACGGGAAAGAACTGCTTTCATGAAATTTATATGGATATGACTGACGGACAGGACCTTGAAGAAAAACTGGCAAAACAAGAGATACAGGTCGTAGTTATGTTGCGCATTTGGTGTATGAAAAATGAAATGTCAGGGCTTCACTCCCTCATTTACTAGCTTGTAATGTTTTTGATAACGCTAATCATTCCGCCATAGCACGATTTATAAATCATTCATTGCTATTATTATAGCTTGATCGTGAGCATACTCCCGACGAGGAAGTTCCTATTTTTTGCTAGCAACGCAGCTCCCTATCGAGATTCATTTTGTGTTACTATTTCAATTACTAAGCTGGAAAAATCATGGACTTTCTTTGAACAGTGCTAAAGAAAATAATAAACAAAAAGTTTGAAGGATATTTCAGTTGTTCCTCAGCTACAGAAGGAAGATTTAAAAAAAATTCATTAGTTAGCCAACATGGGAACGAACTCATCTCAAATACTATTTTCAATTATTCACATTGTATTTTATAATCTTATGAAAACATTGCTCCGCCATTACTTTTCTGATGGAAGGGGCGTGAACATAAGAAAACTGATTCTGAGAAAGCATTTAGCTACTGTTAGTTTCTGTGCTAATACTTATCTGACAGTTAATGTCACTATTCAATTAAATAATGCGCTCCATATGATCAAATAGGGCACTTTCAGTTGAATAGTGAGATCAATAATGAAATGAAAACATTAATTACCACACATGCTGAAATAAAACTATAACAAGAGTAAAATCTACAAGCAATCTAGGACCATTTTGAAAGCACACTTTTAGTTAACTATAACGGGTGTATCCAGTGCTGTAAAAAGCAATAAAAGTGCAAAACTTAATTTATCTATATAGTAATTCCAGAAGAACTGTAAACAAATTAAATGAATTTGAGCTCTTGATCACGTCAACTACTACTGGTGCAGTTGAGTTTACTGAGATATTGTGCAGCTCAGAACTACCATCTCTGATAAGCAATTTCATTTTTGTGGACAGTGTGTGTTCAAGGGAGATAGGAAGGAAGAGGGGAAAGGGAGTGATGTAGCTGATCAAAAGCTGCTAAGGTGGTAAGAATATTCCCTGAGTCAGATCAATAAAATGTGGATGTTGAGTCCGTGTGGTGTGAAATAACTTGCAATAAAAGGGAAATGGCAGTTTGGGTATGTTATAGGCCAAATTACGCCGAGGAGTATGAAAAAAAAGTCAATTTTTGGTACAAACTGAATGATTGCTGTTGTTTATCCCAGCACGTCCCAAAGAGTAAAGGGATTAATATTTTAGACCTTCTCACTAAGAAGCTTATCCTAAACTTGAGAGAGGGGAGGAGAACAATAGTAAGCAGTGACCACAATATCATAAAACGAGTTTTTTTTCTAAAGAAACATATGTAGTCGAAGGTAATGGTGAGAGCTTCAATTTCGAGAGAGGGGACTATATTGGAATGAGCTATTTCTTGGACTCGATTAACTTGAGAGGCTACTGTATGGTGTCCGATACAAATATGTAATGGGAAATATTCAAGGGATTCTGGAAGCTACAAACGTATTCATAACTTTGCGTGACAGTATAGTGGTTTTTCCACTTGTTTGGAGAGGATTTAAAGTAATGCTTTACACTGGAGGAATTTCTAAAGGCTTTTTCAATCGGGGCTGTGGTTAGCAGATATCAGACGGAGAGAGTACGTATTATTGTTTTTCAGCCCACACAAGATTCAAATCGGCTGTGAACACACACTTGTATAATTATATAATATCGGTGTAAATACACCATGGTTTACCCATAAATTTAACTACCTGAGTAGTAGTGGCATGTGATGCAAGAAAGCAAGTGTATGAGCTTATGCAGCATCAGCCAAAAAAAAAAAAAAAAAAATCACACCATTCCCTCCAAATGCCTGTCCAGAATTCAGCGTGCTCAACCGATTCAAGGCCTTATACACCTCAATCAGATCACCTCGCAGGTGCCTAGTCTCCAGCCACGGCAATTTGCAGAACTTAAGCCTCTCTTGGTAAGAGGATCCCTTCATTCCCCTCACCAATCTTGTTGCCCTTCTCTGTACAAGCTCAAGTAAATCTGCATCCTTCCTAAGATGAGGCCTCCAGACCTGTACGTAGTACTCAAGGCGTGGCCTGACCATTGCCTTATACAGAGGGACAATCACCTCCTTCTCCCTGCTAGCAAAATTCCTATATATCACTGACAAAACCCCATGACCTGCCCTGGATTGCCCTGTCTGCATTGCTCAGAAAACTTCATATCTGACTGCACAATTACTCCCAGGTCTTTTTCATTTTCTACCACCGTAAGTGTAGTACCACACAGTTGGTACGTTTCTCTGGGGTTACTTCTACTCATATGCAGTACTTTGCATTTGTCAAGGTTAAACTTCAGTTGCCACTTCTTAGCCCATCTTCCCAAATTATCTAGATCCTGTTGCAGTAGCACACTGCCATTACTGTCATTAACAACCCTGCCAACCTTTGCATCATCTGCAAACTTCGACATTAAGCCTGATATACCTTCATCAATATCATTGATAAATATACAAAACAACAGTGGACCTAACACCGAACCCTGTGGGACTCCACTAATAACATTAGTCCACGAACAGCAGCACCCATTGATTACCACCCTCTGTCTTCTCCCACTTAACCATCTTTTTATCCATTGTAGTATAAAGGCATCGTTTGATTTTATCTCATATTGTGGCTACCTTCACAACGAGATACCAGGTATCTAGGTGGTGGTGTCCACTGAGAATAAATAACAGTAGTCTCCTCTACTAGAGAAGCGTTATTTATTCGAAGTAGTGCAATACCTGGTATCTCGTTGTGAAGGTAGCCACAATATGAGATAAAATCAAACGATGCCTTTATACTACTCAGGTAGTTAAATTTATGGGTAAACTATGGTGTATTTACACCGATATTATATAGTTAATTTCAACCCATAACGCATTGCGCATTTAATCTTCAAAGCACTTGTATAATACATAACGGAGCAAAATGGCGTATGTCGCCGATGCGCCTAAAACTATACAATAACAACAACAACGTATTCTGGCCAGTGGTCAAGTTCCGTAAATATGAAACACCGTCACATGTGAATGCAAAAAGAAGAGGATTTCAAATAGGTCCGTTAATTAATTTCAGTGAAAAGTCCATAGAAAGCCTAGTAGAAATGGCAGATGATTTGAATAGATAATTCTCAACGATATTTACAGTCGAAATGAAGCTAGAATTTCTGGAGAAATGTTAAGGGGTCTAGCTGCTGTAAAATAAGTGATACAATGATCTCCGAGAAGCGTTTGTTAGAAAATATGCTGAGATTAAAGGAGTAAAAGGCTCCAGAGCAGAACAGTATATTTTCAGTTCTAATTAAAAATGCTGCAAGTGTTATTAATGTTACAAACCGCTGGTAACGTTAATAAGCATTCATTAGACTTTAGGAAGGTCCCCTTGGACTGGAGAAGTACTAATGACTCCCCAATCCACAAAGACTAAAGAGGAGACAGGTATCTATAAGCCAATGAGTTCAATGTCGGTGGTAAGGGAGATCATGGAGTCTATGGTTAAGGATACAATATCGGGCAATCTCGATAAGGATAATAACTTGAACAGATCTTAGCACAGTTCGTTAAGGGGAAGGTCATACCTGAACAATCTGGAAAATTACTATCATGTAGTCATAGTAACAAGTGGGGTCCTTTAGGGGGGCTAAGTGTTGCATACCCTTATATTTCTAATTTTCATAAATGATACTGACGAAGGTATCCAAGGGAAGCCATCAAAGTTTGCTGGTGACCTGAAGGTGGGACAATTAGAGCCAGGACATAACGCTGCAAAGAGACTTGGATCAGATGCACATATGGTTCGAAAATTGGCAACTAAAGTTTAATGCTTTTAAATGAAAGGTTATGCATTTGAGGACTAGAAATGCTAGGGGTCATGTACAAGCCAAAGGAGGTAAAAGTTGTTCAAGATGAAAAAGACAGGTGTTACGATTCAATTTAACATGAAATTTTCACTCAGTGTAAACAGGCAGCTAGGAAGTAAAATAGTGTCCTGTCCATGATAGGACACTAGACGGTATTCAAATCTGGAGATCGCACGTAAAAAAAAAAAAAAAAACTCTTCTGGAGAAGGTCGACCAGATTAGTGACGAGTACAAATCTCCACTCCTCCAAGGTTTTCATTTTCCAAGCTCTGCAGCCGACATATTCGAAGTTTTTGTCATATATTTTAATTTCAAGAAAGAAAACTGCAAGCGTGAATTCATATATGTTCACTTGTAGTTTTTTATACTAGCATGCATAACTCTGAATATTCAAAACTACTACTAACTGCTACATCTTTTTCCCAACATCTACCTTAGAGCCCCATGTTCACTCCCTGCTAATGATTCCTGTGCTGTCAGTTCTATGTTGTCATCTGATTCGTGGGTGATGGTCAGATCTAAACTATTCTTATCCTTAGTACTTTCCCTAACACGAAGATGCAAACAATAATGAGCTACATGATTTAAAAAAACTTTTTCACCATATTAAGTTTACTTGCTTCAGTCAATAAGGTACAAACTGAAATTACTCATAAGACATTCACCCATGCGTTATGGCCTGGGTAACTTCGAAATGTCTAGAGGCTATCATCATGGCATGTTCCATGATGATAGCCTGAAACTATGGCATGTGCTATAGCATGAAGCTATGGCACATGCCATAGTGAAACTTATCGCCTCCTATTTTTGGCTGACATCATGTTTCCATTAATCCTATTATGTCTGCGTTAATTGTCCTAAATCAGGAGTTCGAATTCACAATTCATTTTACTGACAACATTCCAATCACATTCCTCGAAGCTATTTAAGCTTGTCTTTCCTCCAATAGTTTCCTTTCGTTTCAAACACCGCCACTCTCGGCACAGCTTGAACATCATTCGATAAACGCATATGCACACACCCCCTGTTTCCTCCTCTGACTATGAATATCACTGAACCCTTGAGGTCTCCTCAATGATACTGGCAAATATCCTTGCCCCACTACTTTGCATACGTATTCCTTCTCTACAAAATAAGTTCCTTCTACCTAAAGAGCTGTAATCAGTACATCATTTATGATTGCTTTATAAATATTGAATTTATTACAAACAGGGGCGGGCGGGCTGCCGTTAGTCCAGCGGCAATCAGCAATTTTGTCCCCCCCCCTTTTTTTTTTCAAACATGTAATGTGTGTTTAGCGCCAAAGTAACTAAAGTTATGAGGCGTCAGTACACAATGTCAATATATTGACCATATTCTCTGGTCGGTTTTGTTGGACGAAAAACTCGAGTTTCTGGGAGGAAAAACCTTGCTGTCCTCATCAGCGACCGACTAACTCAGCCATGGAGTGAAAAAGCCCATAAAAGTTACTCCATCATTGACGGAATCCAGACTCACGTCTTTTCCACCCGATGTGAGGTGGATGGTGATTTTATCAACTATGCTACAAGCAAGGGTAGCAGTGCTAACATGCTACACCTGGCAGGCAATCGCTGTCTAGTCGCCCGGCCATACGCCCCACATTCGGTCAATAAGACAAACTGAACAGTGATCAAGAATCAACGTTCTTCTGGATCTTATGAGTGGGTGAGCCTCATAAGATTCAGGCGAACCTTAGATAACTGTTATTCCACTAGAACAGAACTGTTATTCCATTAGAACAGGAATAACAGTTATCCAAGAACAAACGAAATATGACGTAACACTGTATGTACGAGTATTGTACTAATAAACATTTCATATATTCTTATAGACTATCAGATTGTTTCCCTATTATAATGATATCAACAGAGAATACTCCCGGAATGATCCATCGTTATTGTACAACAACTTCAAATGTTAAGTTCGAAGACAAAATAGGACTCAAGAGGAGCATGCATTAAGCTTCCGTGTAGTTTTAATATATTATTAATGCAATATCGGGATAAATAAATCAGGAATATGACGCACACCAAATATTTTCAGTTTAGCGATTGATTAAAATTTTGTCTTGAAAGAATTAATTCATTACTGTAGCTCAATATTAAATTTAATGCTGGTGTACTCACTTTATTTTTCTAGGATGTATATATTTCTTTTCCATTTATAATATTGAAAAAGTTAGTGTGGTTATTTTGGAAGGATTGACAATCTCTGGTGACTGAATTAGTAGCTGAAAAACACATTTAAAACTGTTACTTAGATAAGAGGTTTAAAGGAATGACCCTGCATTTATTGATTGACTTTGATGATATCTAAAATTATTATCAAATCCCCATTGCATATATAGATTGCCTTTATAATATTAAAGATTTCTTTGAATTCTGTTACGTTTACTGGGGCAGTAAACGCATATGAAACGCGTTTTAATCTTTGGTAGTTATAAAAAGGAGGGGTGGTGGTGGAACACTGGGAAATGATCAATGAGGCAACTCTCGGCTCAGAAATAAGCAAAGAAATCTCATCGAATTAACTTAGGTGGCTTCGTAGTTTGGCTGCAGGTGACGTGTCATTCATAACGCATGAGTTAACGAGCAGGCGTTAAAAGGGACGAGAGTTATTACTTTAGGCACAAAAGATGATTGCTTTAAGTAGGTAGCGTGCCACAGTTTACTGCTGTTATCAAATTTCCTATCACTAATAATGTTAATAAAGGCACATGACGACGCCAATCCTATTATTTTCTATTACACATCCGGGTATTGTTGATAAAGGAGGCGTAGTTATTTTCGTCACTCCATGAATCTGCGTCAACTAGTGATTGCAGAGACTGAGCATGTGGAACTAATACTTAGTTAATTACTTAGATGAAAGGGGCAAATAGTTAGCTAAAAACAACTAAACATCGTTGTCATCGCGAATCAAAAATGTATAAGTTGCTACTGATGATGACCACTCCAAAAACTATCTGAGCAATTGTCTATTTCAAACTTCGTTACGTTACAACCAACTGAAAGGGGGGAAAATAATATATAAATAAATAAAATTGTGCATGGTTTCTGTCCAGCTGATACTACTAACAAAGGGAGACCAGATGCTGGTGGTCCCAATCAGGACAAAAATTAATTTTAAAGCCTAAAATCCAGGACAAAAAAAGGGACGAATTGAGAACTTCGCTACGTTTAATCTCGAAGTGGACAACCTGCATCTGCTACTACACTCCAAAAGACAGGGGTAGGCAACCTTTTTTGAGTGAAGAGCCATATTTGATCTAATTTAAAAAAAAAAAGAAGAAGAAGAAGAAGAATCCGAAGAGCCGCACCTCAGCTCAAGCTTGGGGGAGGGGGAGAGTTTTTTTAAGAAATGGAATCGAGTGGAAAGGTAAACGTTTTATTAAAAATATTTTTTTGAAATATTATTTATGAATACTGAAAAAAAGTAACAAACATCCCATTAAGTACGAATTAATGTGAGCGAGCGATCTCTCAACATCAGGCGAGTATGCCGCAATTTTCATCTTTAAACATGCTGAGAGACTCGCATTGTTCAGACGGTTTCTTCATTTATTTTTAATATAGTTTATGTTTGAAAATATTTGCTCGCAGAAATACGTCGCTTGTCGTACATGTGGGCTAGAAGTTAATTAAAGAGCCGAAGTTACATGTTCAAAGAGCCGCAGGTTGCCGACCCCTGCCATAAGACAATTAAACTTCCCCCTCCGCCACAGACAAATTCATTACGGTGTACCTTCCTGTCGTTACAGGAGTTATATGCATTTTATGATATATTATTTTGTTTTTGTTTTCTTTTCTTTGTTATGCTATACCTTATTTTTCTACAAATACCATTTCGTGTATAAAATATCCATTTATTTTTTATAAACCCCTGGCAAATTTCCCGTGACGGGAATAAAGATTATTTATTTAATATGACCTTTCTTTATGTAGGAAGCTGATAATCACCGCTTTTCAGCCAGTGTTGAATGCCAAAAGGTACCTTACAGCTAATTATATTTTTCATTCCATGAATGGACATGTTGGTTTTGTAACTCACCACAGGCTTTTCTGAATTCAGAAAAGATAAGTAAGTACGGGATAACAAGTACCTAGTTACTTTTAGCATTAGCATTAGTAGAGGCATATGATGCAAGAAAGCAAGCTTATTCAGCATCAGCCAAAAAAAAAAAAAAAAACACAACCACTACTCCCATTTCACCCCTCCGTTCGTTCTAAATACCTGTCCAGCTGAGCCTTAAATTTATTTAGGCTATCAACTTCAACAACAAGCGATGGGAGTCTATTCCACAAACCAACTGCCCGCTGGCTAAAGGCAAATTTCCGCACATCTATCCGACATCCGTCCTTCCTCAATTTGAATTTATGCCCTCTCAGGTGATTATTCTGAGCAAGAGGAAGAATCCCATCAGCATTGAGCATGCTCAAGCCATTCAAAGCCTTATACACCTCTATCAGATCACCTCGCCGATGCCTAGTCTCCAGGCTCTGTAATTTGCAAAACTTAAGCCTTTCTTCGTAAGAGCAACCCTTTGTTCCATTCACTAATCTTGTTGCCCTTCTCTGTACTCGTTCCAGCAGCTCTACATCCTTCTTGAAATGAGGCCTCCAGACCTGTATACAGTACTCAAGGTGTGGCCTGACCAATGCCTTATACAAGGGAATAATCACATCCTTATCCCTGCTAGAAAAATTCCTGTATATCATTGACAAGACACCATGAGCTACTCTTGCAGCTCGTCTGCACTGCTCAGAGAACTTCATATCTGCCTGCACAATTACCCCCAGGTCCTTTTCATTCTCTACCACTGTCAGCGTAGTACCACAGAGTTGATACGTTGATCTGGGGTTACTGTTTCCCATATGTAGTACTTTACATTTGTCAATGTTAAACTTCATTTGCCACCTCTCAGCCCATCTGCTCAACCTTTCCAGATCCTGTTGCAGCAGCATAGTATCAGTAGTGTCCTTAACAACCCTGCCAACCTTGGTATCGTCTGCAAACTTGGACATTAAGCCTGATACACCATCATCAATATCATTTATAAATACAGAAAACAACAATGGACCCAACACTGAACCCTGAGGAACTCCACTAATAACATTAGTCCACGTTGAGCAGTGTCCATTGATTACCACTCTCTGTCTTCTGCCACTCAACCATCCCTTTATCCATAGCAGCAATTTGCCTCCAATGCCACACTTCTCCAATTTGTGCAGCAGTCTTCCATGCGCAACAGTATCAAAAGCCTTTCTAAGATCCAAATATATAATATCAAAGTTATTCCCTGAATCCAGTTCTTTTGTGACTACATCATAGTATCCAATCAAATTGGTCAGACAAGACCTGCCCTTAACAAAACCATGCTGTGTCTGAGCTATAAGTGAATTCTTGTCCAGATGATCCTGCAGTGCTTCTTTAACCAGTGCCTCCATTAATTTTCCTGGAACCGAAGTTAAACTAACAGGTCTATAATTACTTGTGTCAGCCTTTGATCCTCCTTTGTGAATTGGGGTTACATTTGCACATCTCCAGTCCATGGGTACCTCCCCTGAGTCCAAAGAAGCTCTCATAATTATGGCTAGGGGTTTGCTTACTTCCTTTGCTGCCTCCTTTAATATAACTGGATAGATCCCATCCACCCCTGGTGCCTTTTTTATGTTTATCCTCAGCAATTTCTCCTCCACTTTCCTCTCAGTTATTAGAAAATAATCTAGCTCACTGCCAATGTTTACTTCACCTACGACATTCCCCTTCCTGAATAACTCCTCATGTGTGAATGTAGATGCAAAATACTCATTTAGATTGTTAGCCACCTGAGCAGGATCCTCAACTGTTGAACCATCAACATCCAGTGGACCAATCTGATTCATCCCTTTCCTTCTTGAGTTTAAATAGGTAAAGAACTCTTTTCTGTTTTTCTTTGCGTCCTTTGCCAAGGATTTCTCATAATCTGCCTTTGCCTGCCTAATCTCCTTTGTGACTTGGTTACAGACCAACTTATATCTATCATAGGCTTCCATGTCACCCATTAATTTGTATGTATCCCATGCATTTTTCTTCTCTGCCATATGTCTCATTAGTTCATCTGACAACCATTTAGGCCTGAACCTTGAACAAAATTTCTTGGTTGGTATGTAAAGCCTGGTAGCTTCCAAGATTAGTTCCTTGAATGCTTCCCATTTTGAATTTGCTGTTGGTAACATCATCAGTTGGTCCCACTGTATAGAATTTAAATACTGTCTCAGACCATCATAGTCGCCTTTACGAAAGCAAAAACCCTTCCCTTTGCCTCTGATGGTAGTTACCTCCTTGAGTAAATCCCACTTCAGCACACTGTGATCACTGCCACCCAGTGGTTCCTTTATCTGCAGATTCCTAATGCATGAAGAATCACTACTGATAATCAGATCAAGAGTATTACTCCCTCTAGTTGCCTCCCGAACATGCTGGTGTAGAAAACAATCATCCAATAAATCCACAAAAGCCCTGCTAGTGTGTGAGTGACTAACCCACAAATTCCAGTCAATATCTGGGAAATTAAAATCCCCCATTATAAGACTTTCTGATTTACTGGCCCATTCTATTTCCCTGTACAGTATCTTATTATACTCATCAGAGTCATTAGACCTATAGCACACTCCTACTCTCAATTTTGATTTACCTATGCTTATGTCACACCAAACTGACTCGACACTGCCCTGTCCATCAATGTCGACTGGCTTCACTTCCTTGGATTTTATGTGTTTTTTAACTAATAGCATAACCCCTCCTCCCCTCCTGTCCTGTCTATCCTTTCTATACACATTGTAATCCCCAAATTCCAGTTCTGCATTCCTTATATCTGTGTGACACCACGTCTCTGATATCCCAACAATATCTGCCTTTGATGTTTTGAGCAATACCTCAAATTCATCAAATTTATTTACTAAACTCCTAGCATTGGTGTACACGCAAGTATACCTGCACTTGTTTCTATTCTTAGCTACCCTAACACAACCCATGTGTTTACTTGTATCACCATGACTTCCAGCAGTCTCTGAAATATCCTGCATCTTGTTTTTCAGGCTTCTGCTCATTCCAATAGAAGCAGTGCAAGAATCTCTTTCACCTCTGCCAGTGGCTACTGTTAATCCATTAGTCTTTGTCTCCCCCCCAAGCTAGCAGTTTTCCGACCCACCTAACACTGCCTCGATAGCATCAGCAAATATTCTTGCACCCTTTCTATTTAAGTGTATCCCATCCCTGTAGAAGCAATCTCTCCTGAAGCAATCTTTTCTCAGAGTTGTGATTAATAAACGTAAAATGAAGCAGACAAATGAAAATCAGCCAGTAAAAACACTTCTGTGTACACACATAAACATTACTGATATGAGCAACAAGCTCCAGTGCCATTAAAATAATAATTTAACTGCAGGTAAAATTTAAATCTAATAATTACCTCAGCAGTCAAATTACAAACATTCTATATGACTCGTAAATTTGTGTGTAATACCGATATAGAATATGTACAATGTATTCAGAAGTTCTTATCTGAATAATTAAAATCACTCAGCAAATAAATTCGTTTATGGTACGATCTTAGTTACTAAGGCATATTCTTGCAACCTAGATTTTAATGCGTTGTCTGGAAGCACACAAAACAAGAACAGATATGGGAGGGCAAGATGCTTCTTTAGTACGCGTTTCTCTATTGTATTGCAGTTACCCAGACTTACTCCATCACGCCCACAGCTTTAAGAATTGTAGACAAGAAGGATGCTCAGTTTTTGCGTGCACTCATACCCTCCCCTCTCACTCCCACATCTTCCTCGACACCAAGATTGTAGAAGAGAAAAATCACCCTCGCAGATCGCCTTGTAGCCGCTTAGATAAACACCCAAAGAGGTCGTTGAGCTGATAATTTATGGGTGCTTCGGACAACACGAGAGGAGTTTGTGGGGCACGTGGGACGCGTCATTTGTCGATGCTTGCCAGATGTCCCTGCTACTGTCAGAGACGGATACTGTGCGAGCGAGAATGGCTGCACTGTAGCTTAATGGTATTATTTTTTGTATAAAAAATTCCTTCTCTTTTTTGCCATCTTTAATCCTCGTTTCCTTAAGCACTATAAAGAAAGAAGTTAAAAGAATTAGCAGACACTGTGCCAAGTTATGTTGCTAATGGTTAGATTAGCTGAGAAAGTTTCTCTTTTTTCTTTTTTTTTTCCCCCATAAATGCATACACCTCAAAAATCATTTTTGTTATCAAGCTTTTACTCTAGACAACGAAAATTCAAAAAGAATAACTCTATGCAATTACTTCTCCGTGTGATTTACTGCATTTATAGACCAATCAAAATTTCCACTACAGTATTATAAATGAGTATGATTTTTTCCCCTTGGGGGGGGGGTTCGGCTAAGACATCTCATGTGATGAGGAGCCAGTGTGTTTCTTTTATAAAAAAAAATTTCAGAAATAATTGGGCCTTCTAAGGTCGATTTGTCTGTATGCGGAAGAATAAATATGCTTAGAATTATGAAAAAAAATTAAAATTAAATTAAATTAAATTAAAAAAAAAAAAAAAAAAAAACAGACGAAGCAATATACTCCTGAAACGGGAAAGGTTCATAGTGTCATCAATTGCATTCCAGAACGTAGACCCGTCTTGGGTTTTTTTTTTATTTATTTTTTTTTTTTTTGTAGCAAGTCAAGTCGCTTCATGTGAAGATAATAGCATGTGAAAACCGGGGTTTCTTACTATTTATTTTATTTATTTACCTGGTTGGTTAAGTGTCGTTATACCCCGTGCTTTGGAACCCAATTTAGGTAGTTGTGTATTACCTCTATTAAAACACAACTGGCTCCTCCAAATCTCACAAGCTACCTAACTGCTTTATTTATTCTTTCTGTCACAGAAGATTCTGGGCACTGAGGATATATTTATTCCCCTTGTATAGGTTTGGACTTAGTGCAAAAATGTTTTGAGGGCAGTGCATATTTCTCTTAGGAAAAATGAAGCACTTATTTAAATTTCTAAATATAACAAAGGTTTATTTCCATATCAAAATTTATACAAGATTATCTCATTTGATATTAAGAAATATTATCTCCACCTTCTTTCTGAAATCGTACAACCTAAACTCTTAATTAAGGTTAACTTCAGGATCAATAAAACTTCCTTCTACCTCCTTTTTACATTTTTTTCATACATATCTTTAATTATACCATTTAATCAAAAGTTACAATCACCCCTTTCCTTCTGCAAGTTGTACAACTCTACTTTTAATTAAAGTTAACTATAGGAACAACAAAAACTTTCCTTCTACCTCCTTTATACATATTCATCATACATTTTTTCCAATTAATCTAAAATTTTCTTTCAAATCTTTTTGTACACACAACACCCTTCCTCTAACAATCTCAGACTATACAACTCTCTGAAAACAATCCTTTTACCCTTACCAAATACTGCTCCTCTAAGCCAATTATCAATCAAATATCTACCACTCCCCCCCCCCTTTCATAAACATATACAATTTAGGGATACATATATTCTCCCTAGAGCACTTATGCAACATAATCCTGAGCATATAACATATATTCTGCACAATGCCATTATATCAGAGGTAGACAGTATTCTCTCTCTCCACCTACCCAGTTTCTTGCTATTTATTAGTGTTCTAGGCCTACCTCAAGCTATCCGTTGACAAAGTTAACAATTATCAGTCCAGAGCGGATTCTAATAATTAACCTTTATAACTGTTGGGGACTTACTTTTCCTTGCCATTTCTTTATTTCGCAGCCACCTGTAGATTGATCCTCCACTTTGTGCTTGGCTTACGAGTTCTACAGGCATTCCTTTCCTGGATTCTCCTTTAGCGGAATCGATGGCGACGGTCTGCATCCATTTACTTTCTTATGACGAGGTGTTTGTCTGGTGAATGGCCTGCATTCAGCAGGCCATTCACCAGACAAACCTCATTTTAGCGACTATCTTCACTCTCCAACTATTACATCAAACAGAGGCACTTCTGCTTGACCATTCTTTCCGACACGACGTTACAACACTATTTTTCGGATATTCGCAAACCAAAATTTTCTACTACGATACCCCTTTCTCCTTGTGCTCCTGTTTTTTGTTTCCATTCTCCCGCCTTCTTCTTAACCAATACAATCACCTTCTCTTCCAGCATCTCTACTCTAATTCGTCCTTCATCTCAAATATTTGTTTCAGCCGTGCTGTATGGCTGGGCATCCTTCCCCTGAAGTACAAAGGTTGCGGAGCCACTTCCTTCTGGAACATTTCCTTAATCCGGTTTGTTCCGCTCGTAGTCAAAAACAGACGACCTTCTGTTTCCCAAATTAATTCTAGGGCCAGTTTCATTGTATGTACCTGAAACTTAAGTTATCTTCCATTACTAGATTCACAGTCCATTACCCTACTCAAGCACATACTACGATTAATGAATAATTTGGGACGGTGACTTTATTGCTTCCCCAACATATCTTTCTTGCCATTGCCTGCATTCCGAACCATTATTTTTAGAAATCAAACTTTCCAATTGTTCTGTACTTTCTCACATTGGCATAACTAATTAGCAATCTACTTCAAACGAATATCTGTGCGGATTTAGATGCAAAAAACACTTAGCTTACCCTCTCTGTTTAAAAATAATTAATTTTAAAAGACAGAAAATTATTATTTTTCTGGAGTTGTAAGATTGGGGTCTTACAAGCAGTCACTAGAACATCTGAAATTCAAATTGTTCTATGGCGAAAAAAAAGTTGTAATTTTTTTTCCCTTTTTTCTGTTTTGCAGACAGAAAAAGAATATTAAAACGCAAAACATGAAAATGAAGATGTTTCACAGGGGGGAAAAAAAACAAAAAAAAAAAAAAAAACTGTTCTATCAAAGGTGTGCTCTGTTTACTTGTTCGTATATCAATATTGGATAATAAATGAAACTAAGAATTTTATTCAATTCTGTATACGTAAATTATTGGACGTTGTGAAAAACGGATTTGCTTTTGTATTCGGGCAAATATTGAAATATTCTATACTAGACAAACGTAAATTCAATTCTTAAAAATTGCTTATCTATAGACTTTTAGAACTAAACCTTTTTGGTTCTCGACGATTAAAACTGGACATACAAAAATCACATAAGGCCTTCCCGAAAAGCTGGCCGCCGTAGCCGAGTGGCCACGCGCGGGGGTGAATAAGTACACGTGCCTTGAGTGACCGGGGTTCAAGCCCGTGACTGCTAAATACAGTGCTGTTTCTTGTATTCTGTCTATTTATGAACTCCTCTAACCGTTTGGTCGTCCCGGAGTATAAACAGAAAATGTATTTATTTATAAGTATTCGTATAAGCAACTGAAAACGATTTTCTACCATAACAGCGCTACGAAACACCGCAAAGTACTGCTTGAGCTACTGAACATCAGGAAGCATATTTAACTATACATATTTGTTCTTAACACAAAATTTTCTTTAATTTGGGAACATTCAACTTTTTAAAATTAAGAAACGATACAATCTATTTCCATTATTACTCAAACTACTTCAGCATTTAATAAAGTTGAATACTGTTTGCATATACAAGTAGAATCACGTAAACCAGCAGAAAAGCTCATGGGCATCTTGTCTGTTCGTGAATCAGAGATACTGCGTATGTGCGTGCGCGCTATGGTTTAATGGCGCATAATCTGCAGTGGCTATAGTGCGCCTCAAACTAAGAACGTTTTTTTTTTTCACGACTTTTGTTCAAGAATCTAATACTAATACCTGTAATTCAAGTTTATAGATATGAAGGGATGTTTTCGTGATCAACACAGTATTAGTACATACTTCTGAAAAGTATTTGCGCCGCCCTCCCGCCAAGAACGCATTTTGGCAAATTAATCCCTTTGGGCGATGATTGCATAAGTTATCATCTCCAAAAGAGGCAAACCAACCAAAGCATAAACGCAATTTACAGACCCAACATACTGAAGCCTCGTGGCCTTAGCAGCTGCTTTTATGCGAATTCAAAACAATCAACCAACTCTAATGCACCCACAGAGTACTCAACACATTTCTTTAAACAAGGATGGCTTTCCAAGGTGGCTAATTTTTAAATTAGCTTATCAATGTGACACATTTAAAACTTTCATTTTAAATCGCAAGCCTATTAAAATGCAGAAAAATTTCTGAATTTGACTGCACTTGTAGTGCGGTAATCGATCGTCTTTTGTCTCCATTAGCTCGGAGGCAGCAGTATTACTTCAGCTAACATCGTTAGAGGTCAGCCGCATTACCGGAACTATCTAAAGCTTTCTTCATTTTAGGATAACAGAATGAGAACATAGTCACTAAATACGTTAACATTATACACCCCTAGTGCTATTTCTCTATAAAGTTTAATGATTAAACAAATGTAGGTGGAAAAAATGTATCCTGCTAAACCTAAGCGAAAATTGGAATGATCTCCTATACCAGCGATAGGTAATATTACATGCATTGTGAATACGTTGAAATCCAGCGGAGAAGTAGTTAAATGCAGTTCGTCAACCCCCCCCCCCCACCGCTGTCATAAATGCAAGCCCATTTAAGCTTATCTCCGAAACAGACTAGATGGGCTTTGGAAATTATGGTAGAATAATGTCACGGTAGGAGGTATCATTTGTCATTAACGGCAGTCTATTCTCCTATTTTCTGGACTGTGATATTTTGTGTAGCACTGGTCGCAAATATTAGCTGCAATTTACTTACTTCTTTTGATGTTATGCACATAATCGGTAAACCCTTTATAACGATCAATATCCTTAGTTCTGGCAACTACAGAATCGATTCTAAACCTGAGATGTATTTTATCTCGGATCATGATCCAATCGTAGTAACGCTCCACCTGCCATCAGTAAATTTTAATACCCCTAACAACATGGAACGGAAAATGGTAGTATCCCCACCTTCTCAACCTCACTACATGCCTGGAAGCTGCAACGATCATGCCTTGGCATGGCTTCGAGAACTGCGACCCAATCCTTGCAACGGACCTCATCACAAGATGGATAAGTACAATCTGCCTATATACCGCTGCCAAAACGATTTTAGGAGTCAAGCGTGGTGGACTCCCAACCTTTCAAATCACTTCGAAACCAAACAAAGCCTTCATAGCCGATGGAAGACTTCGGGTACCAGCGAAGACAGAATTAATACTCGCATGCTAGGGCAATATTTAACCAACACAAAACGCGCGCAATTAGGCGTTTCACTGATGCTAACATCAGAATGGGAATAGTACCACCTCAGATAGGTATTCCCGGCTTTCCCTCTCACCTGCAGCAACTAACCAACTAGATGGATCACATTGCCAGATTTCAGTCCTATGAGCTAACTTCAGTGATCTTTCCAATCTGCTGATGGAGTACATTCCAGCCGAAGAGCTCTCATCCATGCAAATCGACAGTAAGCAGCTAAATGATGACAAACTCTCTCCAGCCTACTGTTCCCAGTAGGTGATGACTCAGTGCCACATTTTATCACCGGCGCCCTCAGTTCCTTTCTAATAATTCCACTGCTGAGCAAATACAATGAAATAATGTCTAACAGGGCCTTTTCTGAGCAATGGAACAAATATTTGGTGAAGCCAATAACAAAGAAGCAGGCACCATCTGAAATAAAGAAATTTCAGATGGATTGCGACGTCATCCACTCTCCTTAAAATTCTGGAAAAGGTGATACTACCAATCCTATCTTATTCCCACAACCCGGAGCAGTTTCACTTTGCCGTGCCCAATAGGTCCACAGCAACCACAGAGTTACGTTTTGTCATCCAGAGTCCACCAGCTAAACGCGTGAACTGCACGTGTATTACGTAGCGCACGCTCGAACACGCGAAATGTAGAATCACGTACCTGAATAATTACGACGATGGGAACTTTCGAAGTAAAGTAGCTGATTTAAATCGAGATGGTCATGGTCTCTGGGGAGAAAATGGATTTTGAGTTTACTGGTATAATATATTCCCTGTAATATTAGCAGAAGCATGAATTAGAAAACGTCGCTGTTCTATGTGCTCCTGCGAGTTCCTCTTAAAACTGAATATTAGTAGTATTAGTATTAGTAACGGCCGCATGGTGCAAGAAAGCCTTGGCTTATGCTGCACCAGCCAAAAAAAAAAAAAAAAAAATCCGAACAAAATAATGATAAAAACAAAAAATAAATAAATAAATAACTAAGTAATAATAATTAATAAATAAAAAAATAATAAAATAAAAAAATAAATAAAAAGGAAATTAAACCTATCATCCTATGCGCTTCCCTTACCCAAAAGTACTATCCAGATGACCTTTGAATTTCTCCAAACTGTCGGCCTCTACCACCCATGAAGGCAACTTATTCCAGTAATTTATAACTCGCTGGCTAAAATAAAACTTCCTGCAGTCCAATCTTAACATTTCCCCCCGTAACTTGAATTTATGTCCCCTAGTTCTAGCATCATTTATAATCTTGAAAATTTTGTCCTCATTCATTTTACTGATGCCTCTCAGAGCCTTAAACACCTCAATCAAATCTCCTCTAAGGTGTCTAGTTTCCAAACTCTGCAACCCACATATTCGAAGTCTTTCTTCATAAGGACGCCCTTTTGCCGATCTCATCAGTTTTTCCATTCCTACTGTATTTTATTTGCAAAATACCAATTATTGGCATTAAAGTATGCTTAGTATTAGTACGATTCAGATAAAAATTATTTCATTACTCCATCACGTAAGCCTCTTTTGAATGCTTTATAGAAATGCTACTGTTTTAGAATATCTCATTGAAGTGCATACTAGCTTCCGGGATGTAACACCCTACTGTGCACTGACCAGGCCTCTCTAGCTATGCAGAGAAGGAGCTTATGTGTCAACTGCTGGAGAGCTGATGGCTCTGTAATGGAAACTCCTGGTCACGATGAGAATATTTTATCACTCCAGAAGACAACAACATCCGGAACTCTACGGGCTTCCAAAGTACTGCTCAAGCAAATTTAAGGTCGCGTCGCAAAGACACTTGGTTCCCTAAAGTCGCCAAATTATGTGCGTGTGTATCGTGAGCCAGCAAATGTTGATGTAGCATGCCATTAGTGGTTCTAGCATATTTTACGTTAATGTTCTGAGTTGCATCAGAGATGCTTAGGATGGTTCCTTCTGCGGCATTGTATATTTACAATTCCTTTGAGGGTAAAATCGCCAAAACAAGGTATTAATTACCTTTGAGCTTAAAAAAGATTCTAATGCTATGTTGTTTTTTAAAAACCTTGAGCCTTCCTATTACAATAAACGTAGAATGAATCATCCAAAAATAAACAACATACAGTATATATATATATATATATATATACACACTGTGCTGCCACTTTATTAGGTACTACCCTGCTGTGCACACAAATGGTCTGTCCCACAACGTTGCAAGTCACATGGCCACAGTTGTGGATATAAATGCAGCAGAAGAACCTTTCTAGTATCAGTTAAGCGTACAAACAGTATCAAGAATGCGGAAAAGGAGTGACCTAACAGACTTCAAACGTGGCATGGTAGTAGGTGCAAGACGTGCTGGACAAACATCTCTGAAACGGCAGTTCTCCTGAACTTTTCACGAACCACAGTTTCAAGGGTGTACTGAGAATGGTGCAACGAACAGAAAATATCCTCTCAACGGCACTCCTGTCAAAGAAAATCGCTTGTTGATGAGAGAAGTCAGAGGAGGCTGGCTAGAATTGTGCAAGCAAACAGACAGGCCACAATGTCGCACATCACGTCAGAATACAACCTTGGTGCGCAGAACAAAATATCGCAACGGACCACTAGTCGCACTTTGTCGCAAATGGGCTACAACAGCCAACGGTCACATCGCGTACCTTTGTTATCAATGAAGAACAAGAGAGCACGCCTCCTGTGGGCACAGCAACACCAGCACTGGACTATCGAGGATTGGAAAACAGTTGCTTGGTATGACGAGTCGAAGTTCCTAGTGCATCATGTTGATGGAAGGCTCAGAATTTGGCGAAAACCACGTGAATTCACGGATCCGTCATGTCTGATGACTACTGTGGAAGGTAGTGGGGGGGGCAGTGTAATGGTGTGGGGAATGTTTTCTTGGCGCACGTTGGTCCATTGATACCCATAGATTCACGTCTGAATGCCACATCGTACCTAAATATCGTTGCTGACCAAGTGCATCCGTTCATGTTTAAAGTTTATCCTCATCTAGATGGTTACTTCCAGCAGGACAATACGCCAGTGCACAAAGCCCGATTCACTACGGAACGGTTCCAGGAACACTACAATAACTTTTATTTGCTGCAGTAGCCCGCTCAGTCCCTGGATCTCAATTCTATTGAACACCTTTGGGAAGAGCTGGAAAGGGCTGTTCGCTGCAGGCCTACACCTCCCTCCATCGAATCTCAAGGAACTGCGTGACACACTCATGTCTGCATGGTACTCCATTCCTGCACAACGTTTTCAGTATCTTGTTCAATCCATGCCTAGACGAATGAATTCAGGCTATTTTGAAGGTTATAGGAGATTCAACACGCTACTAGGTAGGTGTACCTAGTAAAGTGGCAGCACAGTGTATATACTTAGCCTTAAACTTGTCTAGGATTTGTAAATATACTAAATTAAGAGAATGAAGCCGCACATAAGTAAAGGCTGCTACTAATAGTTTCGTTCACTTTCATATAATCAATGAAATTTGAAATACTATAACATTCTAATTTCACCTACATGAAAATAAAAATATCGAGTTTATAGATTAAATCATTGATGCATTCATTCTGTCACATTTTGTCGGAAAGTAAACTTTTCATGAATAGCCACGAATGTGCGCAATCCAGCAAAACACTTTCTAGGAAATGTACTCTTTTAAATTTAATTGTATAAGAAAATACAAGCCCTCGTGGGCAGCACAGCTGGTAGAATTGCCGTCCTCCCCATACTGGGTGGAAAAGACCCGAGTTCGATTCCCGTCGATGATGTGAGGAATTTTTAAGGTCCTTTTTCACAACGTAGCTGAGTTAGTCCGTCTCAAGGGGCGGGTAGCGTGTTTTCCCCCCTCCCGGAAATTCGGGTTTTTCGTCCAGCAAACAGAAGACCAAGCTACGTTAGGCCGCATCTAGAGTACTCTTTACAGGTCTAGAGGCCTCACTTTAGGAAGGATGCAGATCTGCAATGGGTGCAGAGAGGGGCAACCAGACTGGTGAAGGGAACAAAAGGGTGTTCTTACCTAGAAAGGCTTCAGTTCTGCAAATTGCGACGTCTGGAGACTAGGCACCTGCGAGGTGATCGATTGAGGTGTTTAAGGCCTTAAATGGATTGAGTAAGCTAAATGTGAATGGCATTCTTCCCCTTTCTGAGACTACACACAATTTAAGTTGAGAAAGGATGGTTGCAGGATAGATGTGCGGAAGTTTGCCTTCAGCCAGCGAGTGGGAGATTGTCGGAATAGGCTTCCTTCTATTGTTGTGGAAATGGATGGTTTGAATAAATTCAAGAAGAACTAGACAAATTCTTGGAGGGTGAGGATTGGTGAAGTGTGTACGCGTGTTTTTTTTTTTTTTTTTTTTGGCTGATGCTATATAAGCTTCCTTTCTTGCATCGTTCGCCACTACTACTACTATTAGAACACACGCAATTAACAGACAGTATACTCGGAGCAATATGGCCTTGGTCAACGATGCTCCTAATATCCTACTAAAAGTTCTTCATCCTTAAATGTGCAATGCATACAATGCATACAGTTCAGTAACAGCGCCATTCATCTACACCTACCCACGCTAGTTGGATAATGTCCCTTCGAGAACTGTGCAAAGCTCAGGAGTAGGAGAAGGAAGCAGATCACTGTTATGCAGCAGAGACATTACAGTAACCATGCGCAATTCCAGTCAAAAGGTATGTCGTATTATCCAGCTGAATGTAACTATCAGAGGGTGAGTTGAGAAATACCTAAATTCTAATATTAAATATAGCAAGGGTTTCTTTTTAATATTAGTATTAGTATTAGTATTAGTAACGGCCGTATGGTGCAAGAAAGCCTATGGCTTATGCTGCACCAGCCAAAAAAAAAAAAAAAAAAAAAAAAAAAAAATCCGAACAAAACAATGATAAAAACAAAAATTAAATAAATAAATAAATAATAATAATTAATAAATAAATAAAAATAATAAAATGAAATTAAAAATTAAATAAAAAGGAAATTAATCCTATCATCCTATGCGCTTCCCTTACCCGAAAGTACTATCCAGATGACCTTTGAATTTCCCCAAACTGTCGGCCTCTACCACCCATGAAGGCAACTTATTCCAGTAATTTATAACTCGCTGGCTAAAATAAAACTTCCTGCAGTCCAATCTAAACATTTCCCCGCGTAACTTGAATTTATGTCCCCTAGTTCTAGCATCATTTATAATCTTGAAAATTTTGTCCTCATTCATTTTACTGATGCCTCTCAGAGCCTTAAACACCTCAATCAAATCTCCCCTAAGGTGTCTAGTTTCCAAACTCTGCAACCCACATATTCGAAGTCTTTCTTCATACGGACGCCCTTTTGCCGATCTCACCAGGCGAGTTACCCTTCTTTGCACCCTTTCAAGAAGCTCGATGTCTTTCTTTAGGTGCGGTCTCCATACTTGAACACAGTATTCCAAGTGTGGTCTAACATAGGCCTTATATAATGGGATTATCACGTCCCTATCTCTACTTGCAAAAGTTCGATAGATCATCGATAGGACACCATGGGCCTTCCTTGCAACCTGTTTACAATGCTCAGAGAATTTCATGTCTGACCGTATCGTAACACCCAAGTCCCTTTCCTCCAGTACTGGGTTTAGTTGAACTCCACCAAGTGAATAAGTTATTTTGGGATTACTGTTTCCCAGGTGTAATACCTTACACTTTGTTGGATTAAAGCACAGCTGCCATTTTTCTGACCATTCTTGAAGTCTATCTAGGTCTCTCTGAAGAAGCTCAGCTTGACAGTGATCATTAACTACTCTACCAATTTTAACATCATCTGCAAATTTAGACATCACGCCCTCTATCCCTTCATCAATGTCGTTTATGAAAATTAAAAACAACAGTGGTCCTAATACTGATCCTTGGGGAACCCCACTTCTTACATCAACCCAATCTGAGGAATAGCCATTTATCACAACCCTCTGCCTCCTGCCCTGAAGCCATCCTTCTATCCATCTAAGGATTTTTCCAGTGATTCCAACCTGTTCCAGCTTATAAAGCAACCGCTCATGTGGGACTGAGTCAAAAGCTTTGCTGAAATCTAAATAAACAATGTCGAAATTATTCCCTAAATCCAGCTCGTGAGTGACCCTTTCGAAATAGCGAACCAGATTTGTTAAACATGATTTTCCCTTTACAAAACCATGCTGAGTATCCTTGAGAATTTCAATTCGATCCAAATGATCCTGAATTCCACCCTTGATCAATGCCTCCATGATTTTCCCTACTACTGAAGTCAGACTGACAGGTCGATAATTTCCCACTTCACTTTTAGAGCCACCCTTATGTATGGGAGATACATTTGCACTTTTCCAATCCAAGGGAATCTCCCCAGAGTCTAGTGATGCTCGCATAACCAGCCTCAGTGGTTCAATGCACTCGCTTGCCGCCTCTCTCAAGATTATAGGGTATATTCCATCAACTCCAGGAGCCTTACTAGTCTGTAGGCTTGAAAGTTTTTTCATTAAATAATCTTGCGAAATTTCAATATCATTAATTACATATTTTTTAACTTCGCTCCCACAATTTCCCATTGCCACAAAAGGCTTTTCATTTGTAAATATCGATGAAAAATAACTGTTGAGTTCATCTGCAACGGCAGCTGGTGTATTTATTACTATCCCCTTTCCCTTACGTAAAGGTCCGATCTGGTTTGTCCTGCTCTTCTTGGCATTTATATATGTGAAGAATTCTTTATCCCCCCTCTTTGCTCTGTTTGCTAGTGATTTCTCATAAACTGCCTTTGCCTGTCGAACCTTTTCTGTGGCTCTATTACACATCACCTTGTAGCTGTTATAGGCTTCAGTACTTTTTATTGCTCTGTAACGTTTCCATGCCACCTTTTTCTGCTCAAGTAATGTGGCAACTTCACTATTCATCCAACTTGGAACCCTTCTCGTGGAGTATTTTTTTAATGGTATATACGCATTCAAGGCATCGGTGATTAATGTTTTAAAAGCGTACCACAGTTCAAATGTATTCATTCTCTGCGCGATATCTACCCAGTTAATAGAGGCCATGTAGTACCTTAAGGCATCGTAATTTCCTTTTCTGAAATTAAAACCCATTCCTTTGCCTTTTACTTCTGCTACCTCTCTCGTCATCATCCACCGTAGAACTCCGTGATCACTTCCTGCTACTGGTTCCTCTACTGTCAGCCCTGTTATGTCATCTGATTCATGTGTGATGATGAGGTCTAGGATATTCTTTTCTCTAGTACTTTCCCTGACATGTTGATACAAATAACAGTCATCTAGTTGATTTAAAAATTTTGTTCCCCATGTCGAGTTTCCTTCCCATTTACTCCAATCAATTAGAGGCAAATTGAAATCACCCATAATAAGGCATTGACGCTTACTTGCCCATTCCATTTGCACGTAGAGGCTTTTGTCATAGTCTTCACAATCACCTGGTCTGTAGATTACGCCTACTCGCATTGTACCTTTGTTTTCAACTATCTCACACCATACAGACTCTATACTAGCATGTGAAATGTCTGAATCTGGGAAAGCTATCGTCGCACTCAGGCTGCTTCTGATAAGAAGCATTACCCCACCACCCCTTCTATCTACTCTATCCTTCCTAAATACATTATACAAGCCGTACTGAAACTCATCATCCCCAATTTCCGGGTGGCACCACGTCTCCGTAAGCCCTATTATGTCCGCGTTACTTGTTTTAACCAGCAGTTCGAATTCGCTCATTTTATTGACGACACTTCTAACGTTACTGTATAAACAATTAAGATTTACTGTTCTTGTATATTTAACAACCCTAACACAACCCTTGAAGTTTTTTAGGCTCTCTTCCCTGATATTAGCTACCTGCTCACGTGAAACGTCTTTGCCCCAAGAACATCTAGATAATACGTCCAGTTGGGGTAACAGATAAGAACTCTTAAGGTATGTGCAAGAGTTACATTGACCAATATTATCAGATAAACGCGTGTCAGTATTACCCACATCCCCCCTAACTAGCAGTTTCCCTGAGCCTTTAAGGTATCCTCAATAATACTGGCAAAAACTTTTGCACCACCTTTGTTTAAGTGTATCCCGTCTCTACAAAACAAATTCCTTCTACCTACAAGTGTGGGCCATGCTGATAGAAATTTACCCCCTAAAGCCTTGCAGATTCCTTCAAGTCTTGAGTTAATCCACAAGGCTCTTAACATATAATCCCTCCTATCGTGTCTGGGCAGAATTGCAGACACATAGACATTATGGCCTAGCTCGCGACATTTCCTCAGCATGGTCCTGTATTTTTCCAACAATTCGTCAGATCGTGTACGTTTAATATCGTTTGTCCCCACATGAATAATAATATTTTCTTTACCCCCTTTAAAATCTGACAGTCTGTTGGTGACATCATCAATAGTTGCTCCCGGCAGACATACCCTGGTTCTGCTCCACCTATCTTTATTACAAAAAATATTCCCCGTTTCCCTGACAATGGAGTCTCCTAATAAAACAATGTCCTTTCTAACCAGGGTAGTTTGCACTTGGTTTTTCTGTTTTGAGGCTCGAATCGGGTGTGCATCACTTGGTAGATTGCTGGAGTTTTGAGTCCCTGACCAGCTCCCAGAAGCATTATTTTCGAGGGCAAGCACTCGTTTTTTCAGGGACTCAAATTGTTCCATCAGTGCACCAAATTGTAATTTAAGATCGGTGCACTCCTTACATCGATCACAAAGAAAAGAATCCCCAGGTGAGGTAGGATTAGTCACCAGGTCGACCTTGGAAAACATTCCACAGGTTCCACAACGGATTAAATCATGACTCACCCGTAAATCGCCATCTGCTATTTCCGTGTGACTCACGATACCCTGTGACGTGTTTAAGGCAGATCTCGTAACAACCATCATAAAATTAAATAAATATCAATGAAAGTAACTTTAAAAAATTATATCTATAATATTATTAAAATCAAACAGTTACAGGAAAACCTATAACAAAATAATCCAACAATATTTAAATAAATCAAATATTTAAAAGCACTATCCAAAAGTAAACCACTTAACTGAGGAGCCCTGTCTAAGCGCGTCCGCTCACCTCGAATGCCAACGTACCTCACGAATGTGAGGTACGTTGAATTCTAAGACAAACCGAAGTATTAAATTAGTAAGGCACCTCTATTGTCAAGGAGAGGTGCTCTTCCATTGGATCTCCATCTTGTGTATAAGGAATTATGCTACAGAATAATAAATTTTAGGGCAAAAATCCTCAAGTGAAACATCATCATTGCTACATACTCATAGTTGAATTCTAAGACAAACCGAAGTTTGTACGTTAGCCATCATTATTATAACATCTCATATTGTGAAATCCGTCACAACGAGTTCCTTCATCTTACACTTTGATAAAGTAACACTTCCACATTAGAAAAAGTCTACTATTACTATCAGTTGGGTACCATCACCCAGACAGCACTGTTTCGCAGCTGTCTGGCCTATCATTTGGTGGGCGGGTAGGTACCCAGAAGTATAAGCGCTGACGACACAGTTGTGACTTATTTACACAGTATATACTCTTTTAGGTTTAACCACCAATTTAACAACATGAGATATTATAATAATGATGCCGAGCGTACTTCAGTTTGTCTTAAAATTCAACTAAGTAGTAATGATGTAGTAGCAATTGCACTAAATTATATCACGGCTATGCTATAGACCTAAATACCGTATTTCTTCTGAAACCTTAGGAATAGCAACAGATACTGAAGTGGACATAAAACATGAAAAAATTCGTTACCCGATCGAACTGATAAATATTTGGGATATTGGCCATGCAGGAACAGTTACAAGAGGTGTTTTTTTTTTTTTTTTTTTTTTTATTCCCGACGTTATCTTTGCCACGAAATCGGATATTAAGAAATGGTTTACTCCTAGTCTTTATTCTTCGTATTTAATAACAGCGCATGGTTCTCTAAATTCTGAATTATACCAACTCGACCTTTTCAATTCTAACTTATGTTCTTGTGACCTAGATAAAAACTGGGCAAATATACTTTATGAATGCCCAGCATATGTTGACTTAAGCGGCACACCAGAATCAAGCTTAACTTCTTTTGCTCCAGAACTCGATCTTCCTTTGTGTGAAACAAGATCTCCTCCCAGGCCTTTCAAAACTATGCTAAAATGTCTTTACATGAAGGAAATTACTGCCGGCAATTTATCTGAATACTTCTCACTCTGAAAATCAATTATCCGTAATAATTGATGATATTTCATCAACTCCATTTACTGTTTCGCAAGGTGTTCCTCAAGGCTCACCATTGGGTCCGCTCTTCTTTATTCTTTATTGTTTATACTAATGATCTGTCAACCTTATTTCAGTTGTTAATGTTGAGTGGCAACTCTATGCAGATGATATTAAACTTTACGAAGTTACTTGTTCTTCAACTGACAGCGATGAACTCCAGTTCTGTCATGATTCCCTCTCACTCTGGCTCAATAAAAATAACTTGTTTCTAAATCCGTTAAAATATAAATTATGTCGCTTTCGCTCGAATTGTGTAGTTAGACCCTCCATCCTTACTGATTATTATATTGGAAACTCTTTAATTGCAAGTACTGATACGCTCAAGGATTTAGGTGTCCTATTTCGATCTGACTTTCAATCCCTCTTCCCACGTTGATCACGTAATATCTCAGACTTCTAAACTTCTTGGATTAATCAAACGTTCTTCCTCTATTTTCAAAAGTGAAAATAGTTATAATTCTTCTCTACAAGCAGCTTATACGTCCCATTTTTGATTATTGTGATATTATTTGGTCCCCACAACAGAATATCTTTCTCACTGACTTGAGAGAATTCAAATTAAATTCATTAAATTCTTATGCTATCGAAATCGCATTGCTTTTCACTGTAGAAATTATGGAGGTCTTTGTGGCCGCTTCAGAATCATTCCTCTTCACTCTAGACGACAACTCCATGGATCTCTTTTTGTCTTCAATATCATAATCTCTGTTATCGATTCTCCATCTCTTCTTGAACAAATACCTTTCTTTATACCCCATTTGAATTCTCGTAATAAAATAAATTTCTCACTGCCTGTTCGTCGTACTCATCACTTACTTGGTAGTCCTCTGTTTCGTTTCCTTCAGGTATTGAATATTTACAACATTGATTTTACACTTAATCCATCTATCTATAAGAGTTTGCTCCCTATTCTGTTTTCATAATCTAAATTTTGTATATATTTTAATTCTAGTTTTGTGTTGATTATTACTGTTTTGTATTTTCTGTAACTCTTAGCGTTCTCATCCTTGTTTAGGGACTGTGTGCCCTGTGTGTGAGAAATGTGTATATAATTAAATAAATAAATAAATATATATATATAAATACAGCATGACGACAATGTCTTCTGCCTTTAATACATATAATTATACTATTGACGAGTAGTAGAATGGCACATTTTACTATCCATATTTATTTACCAATCATTATAATCTAAATATTAGGCTCTTGAGTAATACTCGCCTGGCTCAAGATTAATAAAAACTTTTTATTGATCACATCTATTGACTATTCTGGACTCCGGACTTCTGGTTAGGATTCTTGCTGAACTTTTCCTATATCATTCATGTGCTCTTATATCCTTGATGGACTTTGTTTTTGCACATTTTGATTTAATCATCCGACTGAATTACCACTTTTGACCACTGTCTCCTACTACTGATTGGACTAGTGCTTTTAAACACTGATCCTGACTTGACTAAGAGACACTTTGGAACAAGAACGTTTTAGGACGTTATGAATTTACCTGATGATTTTCTTCTTTTGCATTCTTTACTGCGCCCTATTTCTCTTCTCTATTTTTTATTTATTTTTTTATCCTGGTACCATTGGTTGGGTCCTAATAGTACGAGAATTGTTGGCATCCATATGTTTTGAAAAACCCCCACGGATGCAGGATTCAGTCTTAAGAGTCTAATCCTGGAATAAGACAGAACGAGGCCCACCTCCTCGTGGCTATGATAGCTACTGGTAGCAAAGTGGCAAGAAACAACACTCTCAATTACACAAACATTTCACTTTATACACTTTTAGCCTTTCTCAGAGCTTTGTATTACCATAGAGATCCACAACGAAGTTGAACTAACGTCTAGGAGCTGCGCTCTTTGAGTAGATCGGGGTTCAAGCCCCTGACTGCTGAATACGGTCGATCTGCCAACCCGCACTGGACCAGCGTGGCAGATTATGGTCCATTTCCCTCAACATGAATTGTTGAGGAGGCTTCCATCCTGCAGTGGGTTGATAAAAGCTGCACTTTACTTTTTTTTACTTTTACTAGGAGCTGCCCTACATAAGATACACCACATATCTTATGGTTATACTACTATCTGCATTGATCCATGGGTAGGCGGGATTCCTGTCTCCCAGAAACATATCCATATTAAAAATTGCTAAAATTACTTCATTCTAAGGTAGTAAATCACGAGCGGAACAGATGCAAATAAACATTTTGCTAGGTTTTCATCCAACACCCACGCGAAATATGGGTTTACTTAAGGTAAGAACGTCAAACTATACACCGCAACACTATTTCTAACCAAGCTGCTGTTTCTCACAAATATATAATCCATTACTTCGTGTTTTCTCCATACGATGGTCCTGCCATCTGCATCATACTAACAAAAATTAAATACATAAAATGTCCTACTACTGTTACCTAGACTGAACAATGTCCGAAGCATAATGCTTCAGACGTTGTTCAGTCAAAGTAACATATTCCGGCCCATAGCCCATGTTTGTAAATGAGATTTTATTTACCTATCAGTCTGTATAATCCAGATTCCCAGTGTCACTCAGAGATCGGCTACTCGTTTAATGACTCTTGCGCTGATTTCTCATTCATTTTATTAACCGCGTGCGTGTGTGTCATAGTACAGTGGTTTCGTCACTACTCACCCATATGGAGAGGTCTTGGTTCGAATCCTGTCGGAGACTGGAGGAATTCTTAAAGGCTTCTTCAGTCGATCACAGGCAGATGGAGTAAGGGTTTCCTCGTGAGTGATTAATTTTTTCAGCCCCCACAATATGCAAATAGGCCTATGAACACACATGTAGAGACATTATATACACAGCGCAATGTACATAATAACAATGCACGCGCGCGTGAGAGAGAGATGGCATTAGGCTTAGGGACAACACTGTCAGTTAGCAGACAACTTAATATCTCTCGAATGGTGTACTGTCAGTACTATAAAACGATTTCCTATTCATTAACACACATTTCTCTCTCGCCAGGAATCGTACATCTCAGCATAATAGATATCCCTTTCTCCTTTGTACGCAATTTGCGATTACATCATTTCAAATTTCTGGCAGGCGGTCACGAATGTAAACAGAGGCGACCCATCAGCTTTATCCATTAGATTGGTGTGAACTGCCTTCGTCTAATCCTCTTTCTTGTTAATTAGACACTGTTATGACATTTGACTTAAAGCATCTTTCGAACCGGAAGGTTGAGTCCCTCGAAGTAAACAGCAGGATGTACTAATTCCAGGATTAAGTAATGTCAATTCCAAATGACTGTTGGATTTGAAACAGAGTAGTATCACGAAGGAGAACAAATGAAAGGAACTACGCTGTTTGGATGAATATATCTACTTGTAATGCAGTAGCTTTTCCATTTATTAAAATATGTTTGTTGTGATTCAGAATAGATGGTAGGTTTTCGAACCGCAAGTGCATCTTGGATTTAATTTCTATTCTAATTTAAAACAGTATGCTCTTTTCGTTCTACTACAGTACAATATGTAAAATGAAATGAATGGCAATATTTTCTTCTGATAAATGAACGCGCATGATTACAATATTATTTTATTATTATCGACATATCCACTAACAATTTTCCCTGCATTTGACAATAAGATTAATTCAAATCGGTTTATGTTAACATATATATGCAGTTAGAAAGCAAGGCTAACACATTAGCTTAAACTACGCACTGAGAAACTTAGCAATTTCAATTATTAAAAGTTTTGCTAAAGATGTAAACGATTAACAGCCATTTGAAGTCATAAAAAATCTGTTACAAAGCTAATTTAAGACTTTGGATCCATTGTATTATGAATTACTGCAGAATATATCCAGAAGACAATGCCATATACACTGCAGCTCATGAAGATTATCTTTCATTGTCCATTAATGATTTGATTAGCGTTTTATTTTGACCAGTATTCTAAAATAAAGAAATTAACGATTTCTTTTTTAAAAAAAGCAGAATTTTTATTTATAGCAAGCAGAAACAACAATGTGGTAGTCCCTACCACACATACAGAAACTTTACTTTTTTAATTTAACTCAATTTATTACTTTCTTCAGTATTTTATTCAGCTCAATTATTTATTAAATGTTCATCCGCTCGGTGAGCGGGTGTAGGTTTAATTACTGAGCTGACGCAACATATATAGTGCAGCGCGAATAGAGACTTTCTCATAAAACTGAGATAATAATTTAAAAAAAAAAATAATAAGAATAATAAAACCTAGTTCGTTACGCAGACAATTTATTTATATGTAACTTAACTGTGTCATCAAACTGCTTTTCCGATGGTGGCTAGCTGTCCACTGACATAATTCACCAGTCAGTTAATCATTTGGTGTGATTTCATTTGTTGAAGTTACTCCCAGGACTGCTTGAGAATCTTAATCTGACGTGATAACAAATTACAACACATAGCTTGTAAATAAATTCTCCAAATTTCCTTACCTTACGGTAAAACTGACAAAGCAGATATTTGGATAGGTTCAGAAGATAAAAGGGGAAAAATAATAAAATAAATAAATAAAAATAACCTCCTTTATCAACGAATAAAATACATAGAAACAATGCGCTGGTTTTCCATCTCATGCTTAGCATACGCTAAACAATAACGCCACTGTAGATACTTAACTGTTCATGCTTAGTCTCAACTGGATATGGATAAAGTATCCGTTTAGAGGTGTAATTCATTATTTTAAGGTAGCAAAAAAGAAGGGGACACTTCTTTATCTGGAAGGACGAGAGGAGTATCTGACTATAAGGAGGTCTGTCCTCTCAAATGGAGGACGACTGCCAAACTTGGGTTATTTCTGCGCTTAATAACGCAAGTAGGGTTACAAACCGTATGACTGAAACGTCTGACTAGTCAAAAGTGAATCATGGTGCAGTTTAGTCACAGAGAATTATAGGGGTTTTTATTTCATGTATTTTGACATTGTAACTCTGAACATAAATTATTTTTCCTAGGGACGTAATTTTAGAATGGCTTATTTTAAAACTACTTATCAAGTTTTACTTTTATGTATAGCAGAGGAAAAGGAAATTGGGAAGATAAAAGTTATCATATACATACATCAATATGTATATGATAATAATTTAGCTTATTAACAAAGGCGAAACGGCATGTTTGAACTTAAACAGTGAAACACATAGAATTAGGTGCAGAAGAGGCTTGTGGAACCCCTTTGGAAAACTTTTAATAAGTCAGCAGGATACAATCGTTTTGGAACAAATATGAAGGGGTATCAAAAAGGTTTTCCCTGATTTTCTTCTGTGTATTCTATGAATGACTTGTTTTATTGTCTGTAATTGTTTATCTAGTAATATATGTCAGAAGTTTCATTGCTCTTAACTCGTATGTTTCATTTGTTTCAGAGCGGAATGTGTAACAGAGTGTCATCATGGATAAAGTTGAATATCGATACATTATCAATTCCTGTTTTTGCAAGGCAAACAGCCAAAGACTCCATGAAGAAATGCTTACGGTGTATGGGGGATATCTATCCATCTTTGACGTTGCAAACAAATTGTTGGAGACAGTTCAAGTAAAAGGGGGGAGAGCGCCATGATGAGGAAAGAAGTGGGTGGCCATCCACATCTCGCACTGCTGAATTCTTGGAGAAAACTGAACAGCAGCTGATCTTCAATAATTGGCGGTCAACAATTAAACAGATAGTTGGTTAGGCTGGGATAATCTATGGATCAGTGGAGAGCATAATTCACAAAGATTTGTATGAATACAGCCTCAGCACGATGGATTCCTCGCTTGCTCACAAGTCATCAGAAATAAAAAAATAAAAAAAGGCAGGCCTGTTTTGCTGAATTTATCGCTGTGTGTGGCAGCGATCCTGACCTGCTTATTTCCCGACTGGTGACTATGAATGAATCGTAGATATATATCATTTTGACTCAGAATCAAAACAGGTTTCAAAACAATGGAAACATCCATCACCACCAACTCCAAAAAGGAAACAGTACAACCATCTGCAGGGAAGGCGTTACTGTCAAGTTTTCAGGGATGAGATAAGCACTATTCTCACAGATTACTTGGAGAAGGGTACCAGAAGCAATGCACATACTAACTACTACAGAAGCTTAGTGAAGCAATTACATACGGTAAAAAGGAAAAGCGGCAGGGAATGCTCAGCAAAGGTGTCCACTAATCTTACCACACCCAGCTTTGCTGACTTGGCACCTTCTGATTCCTTCCTTTGTCCACAGATAAAATCCTTTTTGCGTGGATATATATATTTATTTATTTATTATTATTTTTTTGGTAATGCAGAGGTAATTTCTGCGACAGAAGCATGGCTTCAAGAGCAAAGTCAGACCTTCTACAAAAATGGCATAAGGAAGTGCCTCAAAAGATGGAAAAAATGTGCCTCTTTGGGTGACTACATAGAGAAGGAATAACATATATTTCGAATCTCAATTTTATGGGACACGTAGAACAAGAGTAGGGGAAAAACGTTTTGATATTCCCTCGTATGGAGTGTTTCGAACCTACGCATCCATGTAGAGAAAAGAAGGTCCATAGTCAATTAGCAAATATATAAGCAAAGAATTTAGCAAATTATAAATACATAAGTACCGATAAATACCCACCTTATCCTTATTTATGTTAAATTCCTAGCTTAGATATTTGTTAACTGACTTTGGACTTTCGTTTTTTGTGTACACAACGGAGGTGCAAAAGGCCAAGTATGTCCCCAAACAGATAGATTATGACACACACACACACACACACACACACACACACACACACACACACACACACACACACACACACACACACACACACACACACACACAGAGAGAGAGAGAGAGAGAGAGAGAGAGAGAGAATTATAAATTGAATAAAAAATATAAACGGTTGTAAGCAAAAATAGATGCAACATGACTACCTTTGTACAGCTAAACGCCAGTAATTGAGGATGAGCACCACATTCCACCGTTGTGTCCCCTACAAAATTAAAATCGGTTTACGTTCGTTTCAGTTCGTCGTTATTATACTATATCGATGATGGGAAACAACTTTCTGTTTGAGGGAAGAAGGAAAAAAAAAGGAGCAGTTGATCACACAAATTTTTAATTTAGAAATCGCACACTCAAAACAGTAATACTTAGTCCATTTTAACACAAATTCAAAAATTTCCAAACTAATATGACAAAATGTTCCAGACAACAAATAACCCAACGCTAAATATAAGCAAGATAGATCCCGGTGCCTTTTTAATTGAAACACTGTGTATAAACATTATTAACATGCTATCTTTGTTCATTTCTAAAACAAAAGCATGCTTATGCTTACTATAAACGAATGCCGCCACTCAATATTCTTTGAAATGTCCTGACCCTAAATTTTAAATCATTAATAATAAAATGGGTGAAATTTCGCCCAGCTTATAATTTTATAGGTAATGTTCAAAATTTTAAACAAGATAATTTATTAAACACACTGTGATCACACATCAGCCAACGCAAAGGGAACGGATACTTTTCTTCTTGTTAAAGCCAACTACTACTTCCTCAAACGTTCCATCCAAAAATTACGCATCAGGTAGAAATAAATATTTTCATATATTTTTGTTATTTTGATATTACAATAATTAACTTAAATAAATATCAACAGCTATAAAAAAAAAAAACACCATTAATACAAACACAGATGAAAATTCACCCAATATGTCACAGAACAAGAAAAAACAGAACAGAATTTATTTGCAGTGTATGTAAAACTTTTCATTTTATTTGTTATATATATATATATATATATATATATATATATATATATATATATATATATATATATATATATATATATATATATATATATATTCGAGGGTCAACAAAATGTTATCAAACTGCTATGATTTTTTCTAATTTCCCTTTCCGGATGCAGAATTATGATAACTAAGTCATCTTACGTAGTGATAAGGCACAACCTCCCCTCTCCTCATTGCTCCAGTTATTACAATTGACTAGAATCAATCAAGAAATATTCTGACCAGTAATTTAGCATATGTTTCATGTAAGGATATACTAAATGGAAAGAGGAAAAGTTTACATAACTGCTATATGGTCTATAGTTAGTTCGGACCAACCGTTTATCGGAATTACATTCACGAGGTAATGTTCTTATTAACCTTCTGGAAGATAAACCTGTCAAGTAAAATCAACTTTTACATGAAGCGAAATATTATCAAAGAAACTTTTTTCATGGTTTCCGGAAATGCCAATAAAGAGAAGAGATGCATTAAATAAGTTTCCGCTACAGTAATAGTAAATAACGGGATTATTTTTATAGACATTGGCTGGGAAAAAGATAAAAAAAAAAAAAAAAAATGATGCAGACGTGACGTCACACAGTGGATATAAATATCTCTTCAAACAACCTTCTCCTAATAGCAACAAACGATCGTACTTGAGGGAAAACGCCAATTAACCGGAAAGATCAGTAAACGCTGCGTTAGAGACGAGATGGCGAAGAGAATGGTTAGAACGAAGTGAGGAAGCTGTTATCTAAGGGAGCAAATCTCTTTAATGCTTTTTTCCTTTTTTCATGCCTTAGATGCTTTTTCTTATCTTGCGTGTGATAGTTACTGCGTTCGCTTACCCGTAGGCAGAAGTGGGGGGGGGGGAAGAGAGAAAGAGAGGGAGAGAGAGCCAGAAGACTATAATGTGGTAAAGGTGACCTACTATCACCCTAGGGAGTTGCTTTGTAACTTAGTAGGAGAGGCGTCTGGGAGATTCTTCCTCTTATCCATCACGCAGAAACAACATCTTCTAAGCACTGTCCTAATCCCTCGGGAATCCTCCCTTCCAACTACTGGTTCCCTGCAGACACCCCAGGTATGCAGAACTGTGGTGCTGGCAACGATGGCGCGCGCACGTTATGGCGGAAAGGCTTTGAGAAACAGTGCAGATGCCTCTTTATAAGTCCGGTGGATCGCCTAAGGAAGAGTTAAAGACGCTTTTGCACTGCAAGTGATACGACTGGCAAGGAAAACGGACAGAATGCTACGCTACCTGTAATACACTAAATAACAGTTTTTTTTTTTTGTTTTTTTTTCAGTTGCTGCTTCAATGGGTTGGTTCTTCTAAATGCTAAGGCTTCAAGTAACAGTTCAGTTCGAAAACTGGTTACTAGTTTCTCTAAAAGCTACTGGACAGATGGAAATATAGAATCAGAGTCGGATTACTTTAAATCTGCTACTCCCCGACTTTAATTTTTAATCCTTCTTTGTTTATAAGCGAGAGTTTTTCGCCTTTTTAATACAGTTTTACGAAGTAAAATAACTAAATTTTAGGTTGGTTATTTTTATATTATATTTTATATTAGTTATCTTAAGTTGGGTTACATAGGCAGTTGTAGTCGCTTCTAATAAGCACAAGCCCGAGTACTGTCACTGTCATTGGAAAGGGCACAGCGTCCTCTGACGGCTGGAAACGTTAACGAAAAGGAGCGTTATTTTAGAGGCTGTTTTATATTGCAATAATCTGCGTTTGAAACGGTACATCTTTTATTAATTATATTATACTCATACTGTTTTTCTTTTTTTATTTATATATAAACCCTTCTGCCTATGCCAATACAGAATTTGAGTTCATAATTTTTGCTACTTACCTACTCACAAAATTTAATTGGCATATATTTATTATTTTGCCTACAGATGATTTCTTTGGAAATATTTCTAATTGAACTACTCACTGTAATAATTGAACTCTCTTTTTTTTTGGGGGGGGGGGAAGGATATATATATTTTTTTCATATTTACCTTTGAAGTTTACTCTTTGTTTTAGTTTATTAAATAATCTACAATCTTGAATATATTTATCTCTGAAATTGAAATCTCATTTACCCCAATTATTCACTGTTTCTTTTTTGATTCCTTCCTTTAAGACTTGTGCATATATCTGCTCAAAGCCTTCGTCTAGAATCTCTACTTCTTGATCTCCTTTGGCTCAAGATCTCTTCATCTCATTCTGTCAGATTAATTATTTACTCTGTCCATCGGCCTCCTATAAATCCAAATATCTGATTTCCTTTCTTTGAATCATAATTTTCATTAAGCCAACTTTCTTACTAGTAAGCTATCTTATTTAAGCTGCCACACCAATTTACATGCTTGTAAACTGTGTGTATTCCATGGTCGGTTTGTCAGTTTATGAAGTAAAAAAATATATAAATAAATAAAAATAATAATAATAAATCAGCCTCCAGAGAAAAACCATGTCATCTTCGCCCAAGACTAACGAAATGTCAAGGTGGGAAAAAAAAAAAAAAAAGTTTCTTCTAGCCGTGATTCCTAGCCTCTTATTAAAGCCACTTTTCTGTCCATTTTTACCTTCACCTCTAAAAGGATGATTTTAAAACGACCTAGTTCTATTTTTGTCGCAAAGTAACCTTTGAGAATAATTTCATTGTACAGATCAACCGATGCAATTTTTACGTAGTATAACTAAGAAATACATAATACTTAGTCCGCACAATACATCGTCGTCTGCCACTCATTTGTAGAGGTCTGGGCTCGATTCCCGACGACTAGAAGAATTTATTAAGTCCTATTCAATCGAAGGTGTCGTTAACCGACATCGGGAGGAGAGAGTAGGGTTCTTCCGTGAGTTATCTGGGTTTTATCAGCATGCACAACGTACAAATTGGCCTGTGAACATATCTACAGATAAAATATGCATACGAACTGTAAGTAAGCTTGGGGAGGGGGGTTAAATAATAATTTGTTTAAGTTATTTACCTACCGCTCTCAGAAAACATGCTGCCTAGGTTTTCGCATAAAGTAGTGCACAAATTGGATAAAATCCTGATGATTTTACAAATTATGCAGTATATCTTACATTATAATAAGTATGGAAATTTGTTTTGGATAATTTAATCACTATTCAATTTAATTATTTTCTTACGTAATTTCAAAATTGGTGGGTTTTGCTATTTTTTGTTCCTGCTGTTATAAGCTATGCATAATACTTGTAAATATCAAACTTATAATGAGGAGTCAATGAAAACTTCCTGGATCAAATTTCGATTCCGAAAAGCTGTAGTCCTAAAATTAGATAATGTTGCACGATGCATATTTTTAGGATGCATATTTTAGGCCTCTTCATTCCTTCTCATATCCAGTTGGGAAAGAATTAGAAATAATGTTAAAAAATATTTTCTTTATTTAGCACTGTATGATTAAGTATAAAAATATGTTAATATATATAACCATCAATTTTCTTTCATCTTTGTCAAGGAGGATAAAAATGCAATGCATTTACCCAGAAGTACAGTTCCACTTCGCTGGTGAAAATATGGTTTCTATGATTTACCTCCCGCAGAGGTATTTAGAAGCTAATGGATGCTATTAGAGGCAAAATGGGAGACGCGATAAATAAGAAAGTATACCCTGTTCACCCTTCTACTGTCAGAATAATATTTTGAGATGGCAGGATTTCTCTGCAGGATGTGTGACCACCAGACTTCTATGCATCTTATTTATTAAGAATGTCATCAGAGCATTATATCTGTCTACTTTTCCAGATAGATGTCAGGCAATAAGATCCTAACGCGTATAATAAACGTTTTGATTCCACCGTACTCTCCCTGTAGAACGCAAAAGGTTTTATGATCATGTGGCATCTCGTTACCTTAACAACAGTGATTATCTAAGTAACATTAGCCGATAAATATGCCCAAGAGAGGCTATGAAAGAAATACACTGTGATCCAATACCTGGTGTTTGTGATAATGATATGCCTGTATTTCTATCCAAGCAGACTGACAGAAGTTAAAGACAACGCATCAAGCCTCTCACTGACATTAATAGTTTCGTAATATATCCAAGCTAAAGAAGGGAATTTTACGACAATACAGTAAAAGACGTACATATATAATTTACTAATAATATCAGCAGGCAGCAAACGAATTAATGCTTATCTTAATCCAGAGAATAATTTTTCAAATAGGTTTGGAAGCAACAATATTATTATTAGACCAAAAATAATATATTTTCTTGAAAGAATGATTTAAAAATAATGCAAACCCAATCGAAAGCTGTGAAATTTTTAAGCGGAAAATAGTTCTCTCTGTTATAATTTTTTTTAATCTGAAAGAACTCCCTAGACTTCAATTGAATTTAATTTTGTCAGAAAGATGGGGGGGGGAGATTGGAACCTATTTAAAGATTTATTTGTACGTCATCACAGTAATTGAACTTGAGAAGTGTCTGCTAAAATTCTGTCATTCTCAAATAGGTACTGCATGTGACACCTATTTTTTCCTCACTAATCTGCCTCATGCCCTTACTCAAAACCCGTTGCACCTACTTCAAACTAAGTGTAGACTTTTCTTCTTGTACCATAAAGACCCATTCCCTCAATAAATATCGATATCAAAGACGCCCTGTATATCTGTAACCAAACGTTTGAAAATTTTGCCAAGATATAAACTACACAATAATGGTTAAATTTTCAAGTTTAAAATTAACAACGGCTGCATTTTACCACACACAATCCACAACATGAGAATCAAATATATATACATATTCTTAATTATATTGCACTTTATAAAATTAACTAACTTGGGCTAATAATATCTGGCGTTAATCCTACTGCTGCTGTTGCAAACAATTAGTTATTATAGGAACAGGAAATATGATACCATATATAATTTTAGACTAATGCATATTATGACGTGGGATCGGAAATTATGTGAGACCCGAAGAATTGCTCAGTTGCAATACAAGCAGATTAAGCCTACACTACCCACCCATTAATATCCGGGCGCCACTCCGTTAATAGTTGATCATGTCCTACCCAAGCACCATGTGTCAGGCACAACTATAAATACGCTCCTTGAAGAGATAGTAGTACGATTGTGAATGCAAGATACACCAATTGACGACGTTAACAGACTTCCAGCTCGGAGTGATAATAGGGTGCCACTTAAACAATCGGTCTGTATGTCAAATTTCAACGGTACTGAAGATCGCTAATTCGACCACTGGTGAGCTGCAAATGGAAGCGGAACGGTACTTAAGTTGTCATGAAACGATTCGGAAAACCACCAAAGCTGACGGAACGTGACAGGAGAACCCTATAAACAATCGTCCGCTCGGAACTCAAGTCTATGTTGTCGCAGCAACCAAACATATCAGCATTAGTACAGGGCGAAGGACTATACTAATGATGATATGAGATAGGTTACCTTATCGCGCATCGGTCCACAAGCCACAAATCACTCCGACCAATGCCAGATTCGTGGTGTAAGGCTCACCATACTTGGACCATAGTCTAATGGAAAGCTATGCATTGTAGTGTTGAATCATATCAGATGCATAGTCTCACTGTCCTGATTGAGTGTGGCGGATGCCCACAGAAAGCTTCCTGCTGAAATACGAGGGGGAATCAAAAAGTTCGTACCTATAAATAATAGCCCTAGAAAGGTGAAACTTCACAAGAACTTTAATCCTTTTCTATGTACTCTCCATGTATAGTAACACATTTCCCCCAGCTATGGATCAGTTGTTTAATGCCTTGATCATAAAAGCCCGTACTTTTTGCCTGAAACCACGATTCCACTTCACTGATGACTTCCTGAGACGAATCAAAGTGGCGTCCACGCAATGGTTTCTTCATTTCTCGGAACAAGAAGTCTGACGTGCTAGGTCAGAAGAATAGGGTGGGTGCTGCAGTAGTTCGAAGCCGCGCTGGGCAACCAAGTTGATGGTGGCAACTGCTTCTGCAAAGCCATCAAGCAATCTTGGAATCCATCGTGCGGAGACCTTAGACATGTGCAGATGGTCATCTAAAATGCTGCGGGCAGACCCATAACTAATTCCCACTGCACTTGAGATGAAATTTATTTATTATTCAACTTATTACATATGCTTCACCCCTGAACAGCCTTCAGCTAGGCGGGTGTATGAAATGAATTGTCACACGTCTGTCACTGAGCACCAGCTGCTCAAGCTTTGCAACCGTCTCAATTTCTGTGGATATTGATGGCCTTCCTTCTCTTGACTCGTCAAAGACACTTGTCAACGACAGCACTGGAACTCCCGTTTCCACTTTTTTACAGTGTCATAGGATGGGCAATTCTGCTCATACACAGGTTTCCTTTCTTCGTCCATTTCCTGAGCTTTCTTGTCTTGCAAATGCAGGAACTTGATCACGGCTCGATACTCCACTTTGTCAACCACAGCCTCCTTCCTCAGATTTCTGGCTCTACCTCTGGTGTACGATCACCTACAGGAATGAAATTTCGCATGTTAGTGCTATTCAATATGTAGAAAACATTAAAAACGGCATCTTCCTACTGATGTTTTTTCTAGGTGAGGATACGAACTTTTTGATACCCCTCGTATATCATCCCAACAATGAACTTTGGCGGAGGCAGCATGACCGTCTGAATCCGAGTAAGCCACCAGAGCAGCCAAGGTCATACAAACCCGGAGCACTCCTTCCCGTTTTAAGCAAAATCTTTGAACGTCTTCTCCTATCCAGATTGGGAAAACACCATGACAGTGCAAATCTCCAATTCCCAAACCAGTTCGGCTTTGGGACAGATCGTTGGGCAGAAGATGCCCTTCAACAGATCTTGGACTCTGTCAAAACTTCAGCCACCAATTACTTCTTAATAATATCAGTGGATTTCGCCGGTGCCTTTGACCTGCTCTGGTTTCCAAGTATATTTCGAAGTCTCGGAGAAGCCAGCGTTCCAGCAAATCTTTACAACTGCATGCAGGACTATCTGCACAACAGGAGCCTTAGTCAGAAATGCCTATCAACAAGCCTCCAGAAATGTCTACAGAGGCTGCCTCCAGGGCTCTGTCCTTGGCCCATTCATATGGAATGTGATCATGGAACCGAGACCTGGGCCGTGTTTCCACCCAAGCCTTCGCAGACGACCTGATTCTGAAGTCACCGGAAACTCTTGAGCTTCCGTGGAAAAAAAACAGCCAATACAAAACTACAAGAACGGGCTACCCTCCATAAACTTCATATATTCCCTGAGAAAACTACTTCAATTCTACTCAGAGGAACCCTTCAAATAAGCAGATCGCCGCAGGTTAAACATGCTGGTAGAACCATCAAACTGGCAACTGAGCTGAAGTCCCTTGTGGTAATTCTCGACCCCAAGTCTCATGTTTTGCACACATCTAGACTACCTTCATTGCAAAGTCAGGAACTACACCGCAATGGTAGCGGGGTTCAGGTCTGACTGGAGCCTCAATCGCCACTCACTGCAAACGCTATACAAAGCTGTATTCATTCCAGCTATAACCTACTGTGCAGGCGTCTGGGATCAACGTGCACTCATTGTTCATAATCAAAAGAAGCTCACCTACATTCAGCGTAATATTCTTTTTCACTATCACCCGTGTCTGCTGCACGGAAAGCAACCAAGTGCTCTAAGTAGTAGTAGTAATAGTGGCATATGATGCAAGAAAGCAAATGTATGAGCTTATGCAGCATCAGCCAGAAAAAAAAAAAAAAAAAAAAAATCACACCATTCCCTCCAAATACCTGTCCAGTTCCTCCTTAAATTTATTCAACCTATCAACTTCCACAACGACAGATGGAAGTTTGTTCCAGCAATTAACCACCCGCTGGCTAAAGGCAAATTTCCGCACATCTAATCTACATCTGTCTTTTCTTAATTTGAATTTATGCCCCCTTAAGTTCGTAATCTGAACAAGTGGAAGGATCCCATCAGAATTCAGCGTGCTCAACCCAATCAAGGCCTTATACACCTCAATCAGATCACATCGCAGGTGAGTATCCCCAGCCGCTGCAATTTGCAGAACTTAAGCCTCTCTTGGTAAGAGGATCCCTTCTTTCCCCCTAACCAATCTTGTTGCCCTTCTTTGTACACGCTCAAGGAAATCTACATCCTTCCTAAAATGAGGCCTCCAGACCTGTACGCAGTACTCAAGGCGTGGCCTGACCATTGCGTTATACAGAGAGACAATCACCTCCTTTTCCCTGCTAGCAAAATTCCTTTATATCATTGACACATTATACAACAGATGCCGAGAAACTGGACTTTTCCCAACGACATGGAAAACAGCTAATTTAAAATTAATACTAAAAAATACTACAAAAAATCCAGAAAAACACGAGGCTTATTGACCGATCGCACTGCTCCCAGTGGCAAGTAAATTATTTGAAGGATTACCCCATGCAAGAATTAATAAACACTACGAAACGGCAGGCCTCCAAGCCCCAAACCAGTATGACTTCAGACTAAGGACCTCAACTGTAGATGCACTGGTGAACTTGCTCAAGATAGTGCAGGAGTGCACACGAAAATACTTGCTGCTCATCTCTGTTGACTTCGGTGGCCGAGCGCCCTGGCGAGGTTAAGGTAGACCCAGGTGCCACTTAACTTGTACAAAGTCACTGAGAGCTATTTAACCCAAAGAAGAGTGGAGTAAATGTGCAGTATCAGAAAATCACGAGAGAAGTGCACAAAGGATGTCCGCAGGGGTCGGTTTTGGGGTCGCTCCTGTGGAACATGGTCCTTGATGAATTCCTGGTGATGGATCTGGGACCTCAGGCGGCGCATGCGTTCGCGGATGACCTCACACTAACGGTGGAGGTACACTCCAGGGCCCAGCTGGAGATACTGGTAAACCGGGCATTGCACCAGCTACAACGATGGGCTTCCAAAAACCAGCTAAGAATATCAGCTGAAAAGACCTCATCAATTCTCCTCAAAGGATTCTACAACAGCGGCGACCCCCGCAAATAAAAATTGAAAATGTCACCATCAAGTTTACGTGCCAGCTGAAGTACCTAGGCGTAACCCTAGACAACAACTTGTCGTTCCAACTGCATCTGAAATCCATATGGAAGAAAATCAGGGGCTACTCTGGGCTGGTAGCCAGGATCACAAAGAAAGATTGGGGACTCAAAAAAAAAGAACACTGTCAATTTATTATAAAACAACTTTCCTTCCAGCAATCACTTATGCAGTAGCAGTGTGGTATCCAAAAGTGGCACTTGCAATCTCCGGAATTTCCCAGCGAACTGGTACACTCACAATGAAAGCTACGCAGAGATGGAGGGGGAACCCTGGTGCCATATGACAACAACACACTTTACTTCCATCCTGGATTTCATTACTAACCCAGCAAACACCATCAAAGAAGGAAAAAAAAATACAGTCCATCTGCTTAACGCCTGGCAAAACAGATCGAATACCCCCCCCCAAGGCTCCATCACTAAACAATTCTTCCTCAAATAGTCCAGATCTATCCTAAAGCTCCACCATGGTATATTCCAGGTTTATACACCATTTTCCTGATTACAGGATATGGATCCATGAATCACAAAGTTGCCTATGCGTATTGTGAATGACTCTCGCTGTCTTTGCGGCGAAAACGAAGACTGAGATCACCTATTCTATATTTGCCAGTTCTACAAGGACCTGCATTTTTGCTCATCAGTAAAATATATGCCTTGCCTGGAGGAAATGAACATCTGATCAATGAGGAAGACCAGTACCACGCTTTCTCTGCCTTCGCTCATGATCTGTTCACCAGAAGATCACTGGTACAACATCCTGGAACCGATGCACACTGATCGACACCCTATTCTCAGGTCGCATGAATTGTTTCCACCGTGTCTCTCTTGATACGGGACTGTCTTTCCACCCTCTCGAGGGCCTTGTGCTCCCACCTTCCGCCTAGGTGGGAGAAATCCCACCCAACCTGGAGAGGATGCCTTCCCTTACATCCTCCGCTGCTGTATCTATACCTCCTTTCCTTTACTCCCTTCAGTACATCCTATACTCTTTTTATTATTATTATTATTATTATTATTTGGTCACTTTCCAGGAAGCCCAGACGAGCCTGGCGGAGACCAGCCAGAGAATTATGGGCAGCCTGCCTACTTTCTAGTGGTGTATGCGTGTGCGGGCAACGTGGGGGTCCACCAGGGGCCCTGAGGCCAAAAGCCAGAACACGCAACAGAACCCAACACAATATGCCATATACAACACTTTCTGGCTTTCATAGTGATACTGTTTTTCTCCACAGAGTTTATATGGAGCAGATGTGCGAAACCGCTGGAGGTGCCCTTCCCCTAACACTATGCACACTATACCCGTAGAGCTTTAGGCTTCAATCCCAGCTTGCTGTGATTATTATTTTTTCGTTTGGCGATAAATTTAACCACAATTAATTTACGTAATTGTGGTTAAATTTACGTAATTAATTTTAGCTGGGAAAGAAAAAGAAATATAACTCGCCTCTACTAACAAAAACACTACGATATAATATAATTGGTAAAATTTTCTTAAAACTGTTAACTGGACAACAGAAACGGTATGCATGAGCATTCATTCATTCTTTGTTCATTTCGCCGCTCAAGGCCCCGACTAGTAGCAGAGGAATCCATGTGGATGAATGAATTGTCAATATTATTAATTTTAGAAAATTTGATGTTAGCAGTGGTTTAAACATAGCCAAATATGTTGCTACTAAACTGCGCCTTTAGGCACACATTATTATTGGGTTTATTTGACCAGTTGGCTTTGCCCCTACAGACAGTCATCTAGGCATGGAAGACACACTCCCTACAATAAGAGATCATCATCACAGAAAACAATGAATACAAGAGACATAACAACAAATAAAACAAACTAAATTACAATCATATTCTTTAAAATTGTTTTTGTTAATATACAGAAAATGAAGTTAAAAGTACACTGAATCAGTCAGCATTACAGGGTATTAGCCAATCTAGGCACGAGGTTCATAGTCGCTTTGGCTCTACAAACGGCACATTTTCATAAGGTAGGGATATATATAATTTTTTTTTTTTCCCCCCACCACTCTTCGCCAAATACTACTCCATATATTGTAACAAATAATACTGATACTTACACTTACACTCACTCCGAGATATGTGAACTGCGACATACGTAAATAAATCATTGGTCTAGGCTTCCCGCCTTCATGGAAAAATATATGCTTCTCATTCGGCACTTAGAAAGTATATTCGCGCGTGTTTCGTAGTTCTGCTTCACCTCTCATGCATATGCAAATTATTTCTGTTACACTTTTTCATAATCCTAGTAAGTTTTAAAGTTTTATTTTATTTTATTTATTTTATTATTATTTTTTTGTGGTTTGTTAAAATTACACTTCAACCATGATGTCAAAGCGTAAGAATGATTTTATCAAAGGTAGTGAGAGCGAAGTTAAGAGGAAGAAGTCTGCAATTATGCTCGATAAAAAGTTAAAAATGATTAGAAAATTTTGAAGGTGGGCAAACGTTGTCAGCTATTGCACTTGAAATGGGACATCCTCTATCAACTGTAAATACGATTGTAAAGGACAAAGATCGCATCACTGAAAGCACTAAAGGCTCGGTAGCACTGAACGAAACAATTATTTCAAAAAAAGAGGTGGGGTCCAATTTCAGAAATGGAAAAATTATTGACCAATTGGATCGAGGATCTGACTCAAAAAAAAAAAAAAAAAAAAAAAAGGACACCATTAAGCCTAATGCTGATTCAAGAAAAGGCAACGTCTTTGTACAATGATTTAAAGGAGAAGCGGAACATTAGGGAGGGCACATTCAAGACTAGAGCCGGAAGGTTTCAGCGATACAAGAAGCGTGCAAATCTGCATAATATTAAGGTTACTGGTGAGGCAAGGAGTGCCGACACAGAAGCAGCGGAAGAATTTTCTGAACTCTTTGCTGAAGTAATAGAGGAGCGGCAATATATTCTCCAACAAATATTTAATGTAGATGAGACAGGATTATTTTGGGAAAGGATGCCAAGTCGGACCTATATTTGAAAGGAAGAAAAGTCGATGCCTGGTTTTAAGGCAGTCAAAGAACAGATCACATTATCGCTTGGAGAAAATGCCAGAGCTTATTTTAAGCTTAAGCCACTCGCGGTCTACCATGCTGAAAAATCACGTGCCTTCAAGAACATAAGATATAGCGTGGTTCCCATATCCTGGAAGCATGCTAGATCTAACTCAAAGGCCTGGATTACACGTGTAATATTTCACGACTGGTTTAATAATCGTTTCATCCCTCAGGTGCAAGAATATTGTTTGCGAAAAGGGGGTTCCCTCTAAAATCCTTCTGACTCTTGACAATGCCCCTGGACACCCAGAAGAAGTGTATCATCCCCACCTAACCCAGAAAAACCCCACTGCTACAACCCATGGATCAAGGAGTCATTGCGACGTTCAAAGTTTACTTCCTCCACATTACATTTTTACAGGAAATCAAGACTGGTGATACTGGAATTGGCATTCATAAATTGTGAAAGAGTTATAATATTCTTGATGCAATAAAAAGTGCTGCAGCTGCATGGGATGAGGTAAAGTTTACAACAATGAACGGGATTTGGAAGAAACTCTGCCCCGAACTGGTTTGTGACTTCAAGCGATTCTTTGATGCAGAAGAGGTAACTCTCACGTGTGTGCATTTACTGCAGCTGGAGGTGGAGGAAAAGGATTACGGAGTTTCTCGAAAGTCACAACAAGGAGCTTTCTAATGAAGATTAGAAGAACCACCTGCCGAAGTAAAGGAATTTACAGCGGAGGGACTAGCCGAGGCGTTTCAAATCATACACACTGTTTTGGTTAAAACTGAATCAATGGATCCTAACACCGAGAGGTTTCAAAACTTCATTCGCTGTATCTATGTTGACTTATCCAGCCACAAGGCGCTCAATGATGAGAAAAAGAGGGTGACCACCCAATCTACTCTTGATGTGTTTCTTGAGAAGGACCACAAACAAAGTTAAGAGGAGAAGCTTATGACTAACTAAATATATGCAATATAAGCTGCAATATTTCTCTATCCATACATGTATCATATGAGCAGAAATGAATATTAATTTTTTTTATATTTTTTGTGTTTTTTAGTGATTTTTTGCTAAAACAATTAATTCCTAAACTTGCATACCTTAATAGTATGACGCCTATTAATACATAAAATAATAGGTATGACAACAACAGATCTGGGAGGCGATTTATTTAATGATAGAATAAATTTTTACCTGAGTTGTCTTGGTCATAATCTAAACAATCCAAGGCTTACTGCAATTTCTCTTTCTAATGGTGCACTTAATTTTTTCGCCCTTTTATTATCATGTCATATAAGTGTAAGACACCGTGCAGAGCACGACAGAAAATAGATAGTAGGATCATTAATACTCAAGCTGCACTAATTATAAATACACTTACATGTTGAAATGCAGCTTCGCTGTACTGGATATGTAGAAGACTAAAGCTAGCTCAATGAAGTGAATTAAGGTATTTTTAAGTCTGTTCTCTCTCACTCTCTCTCTCTCGTGGTGCTACTAATATCTACAGCCAATTAAGCTAAGAGCTAACAGAAGATAATTGGGCCGATAACGTTAATGGACTTTAGTGGTCTCCCTCTTGAAACTCATATTCTCCCAACCCTTCTTAATCATTATTACACGACGCACCGTTCCGGCATCCACACCCGAACTCCTGCTAATGAACTAAATGGAATTCTTTTTAGCAAAAGCATCATTGCTGCAACTGTAAAGTAGAGCATACAACGATTTTTAAGAAGGCTATTATAGTTTTTATGTGCCGCGTAAGCATATGTATAACTGAATGGGAAATGAATAATTGATAAAAATGTATCTCGGATGTTTCTGCAGTCCTCCCCCCCCTCCTAGTTAGCAGTGATAAATCTTTCGGTTGATGTAATGACTAGTGGTTCCTGTTCTGCATGCTCATGTAAGCTACTCTTTAAATTGACTTGAAAATAAATTTAAATTCGCTAACTTCAGCGCATCTAGTGCGCTGGTTTAATAACTCATCTCAGCTATCTATTTAGGACGGACTCGGGGGCTATTTAATGATAGACTCCCGTTCTAGGGATTTCAATTTTCTCCACTCCTTCTTACATTAATATCATAATCTCATTAATACCAGTTCTTTTTTCTTACACATATTTTGGTTCTATTAAATGGCTTATTATTTTAATTTTGTAAGTTTTTAGATACAACTTATTAAATTCATTTGAACAGAAAGATTATGCTTTTGCAAGTTTTTTTTTCTTCTTTTAACCAGAAAGCCATTTGCTTAATAGTATCTGGCTTATTCCGTAATAGCCAATTCTTTGGCTCCTCCCAGTGGAACATCGCTCAGGATTGCTTGATCAAGCACAATTTATGAAGTAAGTTCCACTTTGATTTTGAGGCCAACACGCATTTATCTAGACAAATCTTAGATTGGAAGTTTGAAGTGCAAGGAAATTGCAGCCCACCGAAAAGCAAAACTGCGCACCATTTTGAGAGAAAGAGAACTACATTTCTTTGGAATTACAATGAAACGGTAGATTCCCTCACGATGGAATTAATTCCCCACCGTACAAAAATTTATATATTACATAAAATATTGCTTAATTACTAGGGAAGATTTCGAAATTTACTTAAATTAAAGCAGACCTACATTCAACACTCTGAAGTATAAACTAACACTGGATGAGATCAGTAGACGAACGTGTTGGTAAAACTGTGAGGAATCCAACATGTATTTGTTCATAACATTTTTTTATCTATCAATCCATCCGAGTGTATTAATAAAATCTGATTATTTCCTTGTTTCCCCCACCTGCTTGTCTAGTATAGCAAAATGTCGCCGAAGACTGTCAGAGATATTTCTTATTCCTCTTATCACGGTACGTTTTCCAGAAACGGCGTAAAATCTAAGCCTCGGAGGATTTGGTAGAAATAGAGTGGCCAAAGCCTATTACGAGCGCTGGTGAAGTAGCTCTTTCCTTCTGCTGCTAACAGCAGAAAAAAAGATATCAGTAATTACTAAAATAATCCCCTGTATTTGTTGTTTTGGCAATTCTCTCTCTCTCTCATGTAATTCTTCTACTCCAGCCGATGCGTGAAGAAACAACGCTGCTTATCAAGATAAGAGGTTTATCGAATTATAATTCAGTTGTAGGGGACGCTATTGTTTAACCGTGGGTCTGTGAGCATTTCCTCAATGCTGAACAACTGACATTAAAAAACCATAATGTATCATCTCTCGGGGATTTGTTCATTCAAAGATAATGTTAATCGCTATCAGACCAATAAATAATTAAGATTCACAATACAAAAACACAACTAAAAATTACTACAATATGTAAATAGCATTAAATGAGTTTGCTATGCCAAGTTTCAACTTACTTAAATATGAAAGGGCTGTTTAAGCATAGGTAATGCATCTCCATCATTTCTACTACCGAGGTAGTATGCATGCATCGTTTTATTATGCATTCATTCTAAACGGTGCCGTCTGGGTGGTGGTGCCCATTTGAGAATAAGTAACAGTAATCTTCTCTATTAGAGAAGCGTTACTTATTCGAAGTAGTGCAATACCTAGGAAACTCGTTGTGAAGGTATTCACAATATAAGATATAATAAAATGATACATGCATACTACCTTGGTAGAAGAAATGATGGAGATGCATTACCCATTCTTAAACAGCCTTTTCGTACTCTTTGACATTTGGTCAAGAAATATTTAGATTACTTAAATATGTTGGGGCAGTAAATATTGATAGCAAAATATGTAGCTGAGAATTTAGAATATTGCACACAGAGTTGGAAATATTTACGTAATTTCAGGAAGATATACCCATTCCCAGTAACATCAGTATGGGCGATTACAACAGCTCTGGAACTATCGACAAGTCCTGCCCCCTCTCTCATTTACAGCCCTGACTGCATAGTATAACAGGTTCCAAACCATACCTATAATCTGTAATGATGTTTGAGAAAGCGCGAGACGAGGTGAAGAGAGAACAGATAAAGAGACGGGAGACCAAACATGAGGAGAGAGAGATGATGACTATGAGGTCTTTTGTGTTGTTGTTGTCTGTTTGTTTTTTTTTTTTTTTTTACCTCCAAATGGTGTCGATCTTCTGTACACATATACTCCAATACAGGAGCAAATATGGGTAAATATGTACTATATTATGTCTGTAAAATAATGTATTTACAGGCTGCTTTGTATTTTTAAGGGCGAAAAATCCTATATCTCCGCCTGACAATGGCTAACTACAGTCACTAAGGTAGGCTCAAATCTTTGTTAATGATTCTTTCATTGACAGGATTTGAACCAAGCCTTTTCCAAATGAGAAATTAGTGATGGAACTTTATAGCGAATCAAAGTTTTCAATAATGAAAGAAGAAAATCAAAATAGGTTTTAAAAAGATAAAATACAGAGAGAGAAAGAGATATCACACGTTCCTTAGTAGAATGGTAAGACGATACTATTACCATTAATTTCCAAAAGCATTGAACCAAATCAATTCATACCATCAAAAATAATTTCACCACAAGGAGGAACAAAAACAATTTCAGTGCATTCAATTAAAAACTTTTCCTGTTACCCCTTCTATTTGGAACAAACACGGAACAACGCGAGCGCACACACACATATATATATATATTAATTATAACTCAAGGGTAAAAGGAATCAAGTGATAGTTGAGATACTGCTGTTATCTTCTTTATTATTAGCCTCTACAGCGTTCGTAGCAGTCTTCACAGAAGAAGAGCGCACCAAATAAGTTGCAATACGAATGCACTCTAGGGACTGCCGCCATCGTTCAACTAGACACCGTTTGAAGCTTCGGGATCTCGAGACTGCCATCAACGACACATAATTAGCAAAACCTGGCTCAGTTGGTAAAGTGAACTTCCGGCAATCTCTCCAGAGTTCTTTGAAGAGCTTATTTAGCGAAACCTCGACAGAAATTCCTATTTTAAATATTGCTACTCGATCGTCATTTGCATGCTCTCTTCCCATTTAACGAGAAAGATCATTACCGAACTGTTCCATACATTAAGAATTTTAACTTTCAATGGGTTTTTTTTTTGTGTGTGTAAAATATATTGTTGCTATCGAAGGTCACTTCATAAAAAATGTCTCAACTTCCGCCTGCTAGCTTTCTTTAATCTTCTGCTGATTTTTTTCTCCTTTCTTTCCTTAATTAGATTGTCCGGATTTTTTTAAGTATGCATTAATCAAGCTACAGTATGGTATTAACGCGAACAATCAGCAGGTTGCGTAAAAGTCGCCAGGTTATTTCATTCTTTCCCAACCCCCGAAATTCAATTATTAGTTTTTGCTCATCTCTGGTATCTCTTTAATTGGATTAGATCACAAAGAATACGTTAAATGGTCTTTTCCTGTGCAAACAAAATACCAAAAAGATACAATTAGGGTTTTAAAAAAATGTAAATTTATTTTATATACTATCTGAAGGCATCAACTCCACAGAACTGTTATTAATTATTTTTTTAATAAAATAGAATATTCGTGTGTGTGTGTGTGTGTGTGTGTGTGTGTGTGTGTGTGTGTGTGATAAAGTAATTTCGTGCTTGGAAAAAATAAATATTCTTAGGAGGTTTTTAATTTAGGTAATGATACAATGTCATAATGCATTAGAGGGGCCTTTTTATCGCAGCAACTTAACACTGCGAAGGAAAATATTCTTTGGGTAAGGGAAACAAGGTTGGTTAAGAATTTCCTTGATGTGAAATTCCTGGATGTTATGATAGGTGCATTTTCTTAACAGGGTTAGTCTGTTTCTTGAAGAAAAGGAACTATATCCCAATTCTTAGAAAAACAAGCCAGTTAATAAACCCAATAGTTACATTTCAGGCGCGTTAGCAAATAGTAGTAATTCATGATTTATAACAAAGAAGAAGAAGAAGAAGAAGAAGAAGAAACGAGCAAAAAGCAAGGACTTTTATGAGCGAACCGAGAACATTTCGTTTCTGCTCCTCCGTCATATTGTCCATTCATTCCTCCAATCAGCGCATGAAACCAAACATACAGCCGGATATCATTGGTCCGATTTTAATGAAACTCGTGAAGAGTCAACAAATCTTTCTAAAGAATCGAATATAAAATTTTATGAAAACCGATCCACAGGAAGTCGAGTAATTACATGCAGACGAACGGACAGACATGAAGTCAATAGGCGACATATTGTAAATACGCTAAAGCGCTTAAAAATAATCCCAAAAAGCAGAGAGTGGATGATTGATCGCTTTTGGTGGGAGAGAAGAAATGGGAAGGGATTTTTACGAAATAGAGAAAAAAATAGAATAGAGCTTATTAAAAGCAAAAAGAGAAAAAGAGATCCTTATGTAAAATAGGAAGCAAAATTGATACAAAGGAAATGGGGGAAAGACAAGGAATTGGTTTTGGGACAATTAGGGAAATATGAAACAGAAAAGGGATCTCTGGAAGTTAAAGAAACAGAGATCTCTTAAAAACTGAGAAACCATGGTGAGGATCCTTTCGAGGAAGAACGAAGCCATTTCCTGGCATTTAAATTTTTTCTTGTACCTACAAGAAGTATAACTACAAGATTATGATCAACGCATCAAACAAAACCAAATAATAGGATTTCTCATCGAAAATACCCGAAAAAGAAAATAATCCAAAGTATTGATGAATCTCCACTTCGACTACAAAACTAAGGACATCTTCCGGACTGTAACGTCAGTATCCAGTTTCCCCTCATGACAGCAAAGTTATCTATACTAGCACCGCGTGGTGGCAACGAAACGACATAGTAATCAAACAACCCCTATCGCTTCTATACTCACGGAACTACTTTCCCAAGCAGTGAGTGGATGATTGATCGCTGTTGGTGGGAGAGAAAGGGGAAGGTGCGAGGGAGAGGGATATTTTTACCGGTCCGTCCCATTCGTTATTTCAGATAAGTCACTGTCACATGCAAACCGCCAAGTCCGCGCAGTTTGTCATTGATTATTGAGATAATTCATCGATTTCTGCGCCATTACGTTCATCAGGTTCAGGATAGTATTTGTAAGGAAAATTACGGTTTATTAAATGGTGGAATGCACAAAAATGAAAAACTCTCTTTGTGTATGCGCACCAGTTCAATATGGATTCGTTTCGTGAATTCCGAACAGAACAGCTCAAAATCTTCAGTGATTCTGTGGGTAGGAAGAAACATCTATAACTGCCTTTTTAATGTGTAACAATACATTCAATAAAGCGAGTCAATTTCAATATTTAATATTTTATTCCAGAAACAAGAGAATATTCTTCTTCATTTTTCCAAATGTGATCACCTCATACCTGCATGCATTTATTGCAGCAACTGACACGCATTTTGATTCTGTTGGAAAAGAAATTATTAAAGCGTGCAGGTAATTAATTATACGCCGCAATTTAAACTTCATTATTATTGAGCTTAAATCTACAGGAGATCCTTAAAATCAGAACGGTCAAAATCAGGACTTAAGTTCATATATAATAGGATCACGAATTTCAACTCCTAAATGCATTTAGTTCGATTGTCAGAGACAACATTGTGGGTGCACGTTGCAATATTGGGAGCACAAGTCCTGCAAAATAATCCCTTTTGTAAGGAAATTTTATTTTGTCTATGCTGAATTGATGGCGAATATTTAATTAATCTCAAATTTCATCAAAACTAATAAGCCAGTTTTCCTAAATAAGTTCATCAGTTCGGGTAAAGTATACTGCTGCAGTTCCGACTCTTACGGGTTTGGGTTTTTTTTATTAGTATTTTTTATTTATTTATTATTATTTGTTTATTTATTTTGTTTTGTTGGCTTCCAGGTATGGGCAGTCTGGGAGCGCGGTTGTTGGCACCCACCGGTATTGCACTACCTCCGGTGGGTGTGGGATTTTAGTGCAAACAGCACAGACAGTGAAGAAGACCCGGGCCTGGCTCCACGTGTGTAGGGATGGGCACAGGTAGCAGATACCCAGGTGATGCCTGTTCCCTGGTGGCGAAGAGGCCTGTTTATATATATATATATATATATATATATATATATATATATATATATATGAACGTTAGTCTGGATGCCACTTTACACAAGTACATCTTCTTCTTTTGGTGTTATAACTAAGGGCGGGTCTTAGCCTTCTCAACGACATTCCAATAGTAAGCCCTCCCAGAAGTCAAACTTCTCCAATTTCTTATTCTTATATACATACTTAATGAATAATACATAGACAAATACATACATAATGAATAATGAATGCAGTTCAGACAGGTTTAACAGGGCACTTTGTCGTTACACTTAAGCGGCCATTTCAAAACGGTCCACGCTACTTGTTTACAGATTAGACAACTATATACTATATCCTCTGTCACAGTATAGTAGTTTCATTCGATTAGAGAAGTCTAGATTAGATTCCCGTCGATGACTGGAGAAATTTCTAAAGTCCTCTTCAATCGAGGCCGTAGGTATCCACCGTGAGTTATTGCGGCTTTTTAACCCAACACAACATACAAATCGGCCCACGAACATACTTCTAGTAATGCAATAGGAATAGGAACAGTTCTACTGGCCATGGGCACTCATGTCCATGCGAAATTCACAGTATTTAGTGATTCGCGATCGTCATATATCTGGCAACTGCCCTTTTAAAATTTCTGTTTGTGGCATTTTTCTGGTCTGATATATCCTAGAAATTTTAGAACATTACGTAAAGACATCTCCATTCAACCCTAATAGCTAATACAAAAATAAATAACTTAAAACGTCAGAAAATAATAATATTAATTCCTCTTTCTGTGAATTACGTGTTTCAAAAGAAATGTAAAGCGGCACCTATTCACATATAATTGAGTTAATTCTGCCAGAGTAAAGATTAGTAACTGTTTCTAGATATTTATTTATTTATTTATTTTTCTGCACTATTATGTTTCCCGGCATTCCGTCTGATACAGCAACTTATCCTTTGGTGGTGGTGGTCTTAATGCAGTAATATATCGACTCCTTGACACTGCTAAAGGTAGTCCGGTCTAAACGTTAACGTGGTCCATTTATTATCCGAGGCTGACAATTAAATTTATTATCCGTGTTGCTGACGATGCATTTTCCTTCCGTAGCGGAGTTTACCCCTCCCTCCTCTCTTCTAGTAGCCTCAGTCGATATGCTTATTCCTGGAACGACTGTGTTTTATTTCATATATCATCTAGCCCCCTTCCCCCCAGTAAACGACAGCAAAAAACGACACGTGTTTCCATGGCGATGGATGCACCAATGAGTGCGGAAGAGTAATGAAGTCTTCGGAAGGGAAAGGAAGGAGAGGTTGTTACACAGAATGCAATCAGCTCAAGATACAAAGACCAGCGATCCCCCTTTTTTTTAAACTCTTTTTTATTTTTAGACAGAGAATAGAAGGCTTTAGTGAACATGCAGTTAAGCGCCCTACGTCTGTTTGGGTTGGAGGCCAGATTAGCCTGCCGTTGATACATATGGATGCGTTTGGCAAGGAATTTTGGGCTTGCCTTGCAAGAATACAAGTTTTGATGGAAAAATGAGATATTCCTCAAAATGGGAATGTGAATAAATAATGAAAACCTATTGAAGGAAAATAGTTACAAAGGAAATAATTCTGTATACATGCGATTCATCTGCATAATGTTACATGAGAGAGGCACTTATCTAAAAGGATGAACATTCTTATGACACACTTTACTTATTTCTGTCGCCCATTTAGAAAGTTATGGTAATGATGGGAACTAGTACAATCACATTGAATTGCACATCTAAACTCCAAAGGCCAACTACCTTTGATTTCAAAGAAAAGAATTCTAAATTATACAGCGATATCGGATTTAATTGAGAACAGTTTGCTATTTTAATCACTTGATGATTATTAAGTACTGGTAAATATCTTTCACCACACACACACACACACACACACACTCTCTCTCTCTCTCTCTCTGCAGTTTCAGGTTATTTCAGTTAAAAACACTGAAAAATAAGTTTCCACTTTATACAGTACTTCAAATGACAAAAATATAGGAAGGGAGGGGGTTTACGAATTTGTTATTTAAGAGACAAGTGTAGCTGTATATTTCTGGAACTCGTATTTATGGCAGTATATATTCGTGAGCTTTCGGGTCACGTTGCATGATCGAATTATCACTGAGATATGACCGGCCTTAAAACTCGAGTACAGCAAAAGTTTAGTGAATACAGTAGACCAGCTGTTCCCAAACTGTGCACCGCGGAGCTCTGATGCGCCGCAGCAAACTCACAGGGGCGCGGCGGGATATTTTAAAATTTCGAAGGAAACACAGTGATACTCGATATCTATCGTACACAGTGCGAACCTACTAGCTCAAGGTAGTTCACAGTTTCAACATTACTTATCAAGTTGTTTGGATCTAATTACTTAATAAACGGAACTGTTAGGTATTTCTTTTGGCCTGGGTAAAGGCCATTACTGAGACACTAAGGGGCACAGTGAAACGAGAAAGTTTGGGAACCTCTGCAGTAGACTATCGATTCACCGGGACCTCTACGGCTCAGGAATTCTAAGTTGGTCTAAGTAGGATAACGAAAAGAAATACGCTGAATTCGATACGGGTGATGTCCCCCCCCTTTTTGTAATGCTCCTATAGACAAGGTCCTTGAATTTCTCAGAAACCGCATTCTCATTGCTTTCTGCTTACTAGCTCACGTCAGTAATTCTTCAGTTTTACTGCTATAAGGTTAAATTTCACATTATTTTCCAACTTTACATCCATCATGTTAAAACGAAATTTCTTTCTAGTAAACAAAAACCTTCAGCTCATAAATAAACCAAAAAGATCCAAAGGCAACTCTAATAAGTCCTTACTCAAATGTACGTGGAACAGCAAGATGCCGCTCATATTGAAAAAAATGATGCTTCAAAATTTATAGTACCTTTCTGAGGAAGAGAAATCAAGGAAAAAAGCGAACTTTATTGGTTTTCAAAAATTATATGTCCATATTAAATTTTACTTTAGATCTTATCACAATGTAGTATACTTTACAAATACGAATATGTAATATGAATGGAGGCAAATTTAGATTTCTGTCACATCTACGAGTTTTTCTTTCAATTTGCGGATTTTTATCCAGGAAAAATTATTTTCCATTAATCTCGAATAATTGAAACTCTGCTGTATAGATACACAAAAAAATACCTTTGGAAATTATGAAGGTTTCTCAAAACGTAGTGTCAATACGGTACTATTTTTTAAAAAAAAATGAACTTGTACAATATACAAACAATGGCCAAAAAAATACGAACCTTTATTCGGTATTGAATCGCGCCGCCTCTACATGATGCTTGAAATATAAAAAAAAAATTAGAATGATAATTAAATAAAAATAATGCCAGCAGCATGGCAAGACAGAAGAGCGAAAATAGTCAAAATTAAACATAACGATCAAACCAACAGGGAGGGAAGAGAAGGGTAACAAGAGTAAAACTATTGTAGCAGAAACTTTCCAATATAATTTAGAAAATCTAAATGCAAAAATAAAATAATAATCCATTAAATTTTGAATGCCAATTAAATAGAAATTTAACGGCGCACCCTCTGATGGGCACCAAGTCCAAATTTATGTGAAATATCACCAACAGAGATGTAAACCAACTACAATAAAATAAAACAAAAATAGACTGACCATTACGCCCCATCTCAACAAAGGACCACAACCCTGATCATTATTGGCCTTGTGGTCCTCTGTTGAGATGAGTGGACTAAGTCACGATACTGATCTCGTTGAAAAGTCTGAAGACATGGGCGAACAGGAGTTTAATGATTTGGTGGACATAGATAGTGATCTATAAGTTACTACAGCTTTAACAGATGAAGAAATTTCCCAGTCAGTTACTGATAATTTCGCCGAGGAGGGGAAAAATGAGGATGAACCCGAACGAATTCCAGTTACAAAACGGCAAAATTGTGACGCTATAGCCGTCCTAAGTAAAGCGTTGGAAGAAATTAGTGCAAGTGACCGTGAATATAGACTGTTATACAATATTGAAAGAAAAATCGATAGACTTTTGTAGTGATAATTTAAAGTAATCTAAAATAAGTGACTACTGTATTTTAAATTATAATCATATTTACAAAGTTTTATGTTTAGTTAATATGCATATTAATTAAGCTATGTACGTAAGTATAAATTTACTTTTATTTTGCTAACCTGTATATAATATTCATCTGATTTTCAGGTATCATTTATTTGTTAATAAACGTGGTAATAACGTGTAATTTTGTGTTTATATTTTTATTTTTTGTGGATAATATTCGTCAATTTTCGCTTATACAATCGCTGTTTATTAGAATGAAAATTCAATTTGCAAAGACGTGATTCACTACAACCGGAGGTGTGTGGAGAGAGGGAAATATATAGTTAGTATATATACTATTTATTATAATATAATAATAAATAGTTAGTAAACAGGAAAATTAATTGATTAAGATTAGCTATATTTATTTTTCACTTCTTTTTAATCACAGAAAAAAAATTCAATTAAATTAAGAAAAACAAAAAAGAAAAATTTCGGACAAGAAATATAACTCACTGCGTACATTTATTTAACTAACTTGTTTATTATCACTACGATCTTACATTTTGTTGTTATCATTACACTTATTCGACTGTATAATTCGGCTAAATTATAATTCCTTATTACCTTTTACAATTTATTGTATGTATATCTTCGTGTTCATTAATGAGGTGTTATTTTTAACTACATTTTATAATTATATGGCTTTGTTTTCAAATGCATTATTTACTGTTTGTAATAATTATTAATGTATAACAATGTACTAAACCTCACACTGTCAGAGGGCAATAGCCTGTTATGTGCTTCATGAAAATAAATAAATAAATGAGGAATGGATTCCATTATTCAATCCTAAAACCAGGCGTCATTCCGTCCAATGGAAGCACGCTGAGTCAAAGGCGCCAAAATTCGGCATTTCTGAAAATGCAAATGGAAATGATGGTTGCTGTTTTCTGAGATATTGATGGAATAATCCTTAAAGCTTTTTCCTAGGGTACACACAGCGACAGGAAATTCGTATGGAGAGATTTTGAAGAAAAAGTTTCTCCCAACGTTTCGGAAGAAACGTCCACACAGACTGAATCACATTCAGTTCCATCAAAACAATGATCCGCCCCACTGTACTGCTAAAGTGCATTTATTTTACTTTATTTATTTATTATTATTTTTATTATTTTTTTTTTACTTGTAAAATAATAAGAGAAGTTTACCTCAATATAATACGTAGAACACTTTCCTATGATACTCTCCAGCAATTAAAAAGAAAAAATCAAAATCTTACATTACAATAAAAATAATTAAAAATCAATTGAACGCAATTAAAAATCAATCTAACACAATTAAATAAATTAAAAGAAATTTAACGAAAAAATTGCAAAACGATTTTCCTTTCTTTGGGAAAGGTATTTTCCTTTATTAGAATACCGAGATCTTAAGGCAAGTTTAACTATATTACGCGATGTGGCAAGTGCTAGTTGCTTTATGCCCGAAATTTTATGATTTAAATTGACCCTGGCGAACTCCGGAACGATGTTGTTTTGAAGGCAATATTTTATAAAAGAAATATGGTAACTTTGGGCCGAGTATTCTAGTGTTAATCTAATGTAATTTTGCACCAAGCTTTTCAAAAAATCCCCCATAATTATGTGTATCGATAGGTTATAGGTTATTGAATGAAATAGTCAATAAGAGTTTTAAAAATGAATTTGATAGTATGAACCAGAGCTGTAATGCTCAATACGTTCTACGTTGATATCAATATCTGTAAAATAATAAGAGAAGTTTACCTCAATATAGAACACTTCCGAATGATACTCTCTAGCAATTAAAATGAAAAAAATCGAAAATATTACATTACAATAAAAAATAATTAAAAATCAATTGAACACAATTAAAAATCAATCTAACGCAATTAAAAATTAAATTAATTAAAAGAAATTTAATGAAAACATTGCAAAACGAGAAAGGAAAATCGTTTTGCAATTTTTTCGTTAAATTTCTTTTAATTAATTTAATTTATAATTGCGTTAGATTGATTTTTAATTGTGTTCATTTGATTTTTAATTATTTTTTACTGTAATTTAAGATTTTCGATTTTTTCGTTTTAATTGCTGGAGAGTATCATACGGAAGCGTTCTACGTATTATATTGAGGTAAACTTCTCTTATTATTTTACAAATATTGATATCAACGTAGAACGTATTGATCATTACAGCTCTGGTTCATACCATCAAATCCATTTTTTCTTTAAAAAAAAAAAAAAAAAATTAGAGGTTATCCCGCATCTTTCATACTCATCTAATGTTACAACTAGTGACTTTTGGTTGATTCCGACGATGAAGGATGATGGTCTTCGAGCCAGAACTTTTCCCAGCCAACAAACAACTGCTTTGGCTATCCACCAATTGGGTAAAAACAAACCTTCGCAATGGCCTTCACAGCTTGGAAGAAAGAGTGTGGAAATGTGTGTCCCTTCCATGGGATTATGTTAAAAAATGACTTAAGTTAAATTTCTGTAATCTTGTGTATTTTATGAGAAATAAATTTGGAGATATTATAACTTGAATGCACTTCGTACACTATCGTTCTCGAAATGGTAAACGGTTTTCCAGGGATCCTATTTAGACATATCAGGATCCAGTATTTCACGTCTAGGAAAGCCCTGATGCTACTCTGACCAAATAAGAGAGACACATAGAGCGGAACTGGAGTAACACATTTAACAACGTATTGCATCATTAGATTAGGGTTTCTGAGGCTGGCAAGCTGCTATCTACTGATCCAGCGTGCCGTCTATGTCTTCTTTCTTATGTATTCAAAATGAGGCATGAAGTTTAGTCCTTCATCTCACCTAAGCCCAAGCGAGCGAACCTTTTTCACTATGGTGCCATTAACAAAAATTGTAAAATTGTAATCTGGATTTTTCTTCTTTTTCATGGTAATGACCATTTGTGCAGTTTTCACTTAGTTGCAAATTAATAGTCTAAATAGTTTTCACGTTTCCTTATTGCATTGGCTGTCTTCTCGTTACAATGAAATGCAGCTTCTTGCTCGTTAGAGATTAAAAAATTAAATCAGCATAGGCAGCCAACTGCTCCAAGTTTTAAGCAAAAAAAATTGGGCAAGTTCCACTGCAAAGAGGGTTGAGAATGAGATGCCCCTCTCTTGCATGATTCCTCTGGTTACACGATAGGGTGCTTTTCTGTTCTGTTTCCATTAATTACTGTAACTTCTCTTTTCTAGAGGATGTTGGTTAGAACAGTTAAATACTATGTTTTGTGAAAATAATCCTTCAGGATTACTGTCAGTGTCGGGGCAGAGATGTTATCAAATGCTGATGTTATATACAAAAAATAACATCCAACTGTTGATTATTATTTAATGCTTTGTTAGAGTAGATCTTGTCTTCGTGAAACAACGAAGTACAAATACATTGATCTCGATCTCTCTCTAAAGCAGTGCTCATTGATGAGGTTTAGGATTGCCCTTTCAAATACTTTTTGAAGAGAGTATCCAATGGCAATGGGCCTGAAATTTTTACTGGACTTAGGGTTGTGGAAGGTGCGTTTAAACATAATTCAGATGCACCAGCAGTCGCTCTTGTACGGTACATTTAGCAAGACGACCAGTATCAAGACTACAAATTTTCCTCATGGCGAGATTTACGAACGGTAGCCTGTGCTCGTTAAAAACCATAAGATCTTCAGATACCCCTGATTCTTCGTCCCCTTTCCCCCCGCGCTGGATGACCTGGCGGTATGGTAGTTTCGCCACCGTAGTCAACTTTTTCATTCACTATACTTACAAGCCTGCTGCTATTGTACAACTCACACTTTGTATGCAACCTATGGCACATGATTCCCTCACAAGCGTATGGCTTGTTTTCACTACTTTTTGAACGACCCTCATGAACGTGCCACTAGTACACGTGACTTAATTACGCAATTCTCACTTATAAGAAAAGGAGAAATTTTTTTATAAATTGTTATAAAGCTGAAACATATTCCAAATATATTTTCATATAATGTCTGTTAACATTGCAATTTATTATGGGGTCAATTCACTGAACCGTGCTAATTTTAAAAAGAGGGGTTTGGTAACTTTGGTTGCATAATGCACTTGGGAATGCACAGATGTGTAAGGTTATCAAGGAGAGAGAGAGAGAGAGAGAGAGAGAGAGAGAGAGAGAGAGAGAGAGAGAGAGAGAGAGAGAGAGAGCGTAAAAACCAAGAAAAGTTCCAAAGATGTTACGGACGATAAACAGCAGAGACTTGTGGGGTACAAAAAACTAGTAGCTGAAATTGAAAAATGGGAGAAGAAGGAAGCGAGAGAGAAGGAAAAATAAAAATAGTTTTCGAAGGTACACAAGAAACAAAAAAGTGCTCGGAAAACTTTGCTGTCTTGTAAGGAATGGAGTTCCTTAATCATTACATAAACACGGCTAGCCGACCGCTGCGAAGATAGCAAACTGTAGTCTGAGAAATAAACGAACATTGTCAAATGTGTTAGCATAAAAACAAAAAAAAGTAACGGAAAGAAAAACTATCAGACGTGTAAACAGTGACTTCTACAATTCAGTGAATGATTGCCACTTATTAAAATTTACAGGAGCAAACACGGAAGACGGAAATTTAAGATATCTCTTCCCATTTCTTTGTCTCTTTTTTCTTTTTATCTTGCGTTTCATTTTACCACTTGCTATTCTATCAATATTTCGCTTCAATATATATTTCGCTGATTGCAAATACATTTCATGGTGGAAACTAAGAAATGCTAAGCTATCTTGAGAGAAACTTTAAAATAAGTAAAGGACATCCTATTAGTCCATGACTGATTGAAACAGAATTGTAAGAAACTCTCCATAACTTATTTAGAAAGATGTGTAAACTGTGTTCTTTGTCTTGTATCAAGGTGGTAGTAAATCTAAAAGCAAATCACAACTATAAATATCCAGTGGCAATGTCAAAGAAAGGATAAGAGAAAGAAGTGTGTCATATTAACGTTATAACTAGACTGTTTGAAATGCGCAGTGCATCTAGAATCCAGTCATCCCTAAGAGTCTTTATTTCTGCTTTACAAACCCCCACTCATGCAAAAAAAGAACAGCAAAGCCGAAATAGAATAGTTGAGGCTTATAAAATAGCAGCTAAGGAAAGAAGGTTTTCTTTCCTCTCTTGGTTCAGTTGGTAAAGAAATACAAGAGGCTGGTAGTGACGTATTGAATAAGGAGACATAAAAACCTATTCTGGCATTTTAACAAAATATTCGGATCAATCAATACTTGTGTCTGCTTTGAGAATCTCATGAATTCTTTCCATAAGTTAGTAAAGTTGTTTCTAAAGAGGAAAAATAAAGAGATCACACTGCACACGCACATATTCATTGCATTTTACAAAGAAACTGGGCGTTATTAATCTACGCAGAAAATGAAATGAGCCTTAATAGCTGAAGCTATTGAATGGCATGCACAAAGACACATGCATAGAACTATACTACATAAATATGTAGTATAGTTTCATTTATTTCTTTTTAAAGCTATATACTACTCAGTAATAAATAGTGATCCTTAAAATATTAACACTAAAGAAAAACAAGGTCGAATACTTTTTATTGATATGAAAATATTCCTTTAGCAATAAGAAAATGTCGCGTTTTCCGACTCCATCGCACTGTGCTGTAATGGGCTTCTAATAGGAGATCTGTTGCAGAGATAAAAAACAAAATAAATAAATAAAATAAAGGTTGAATTTTTGATTCAAACTGCTCCAAATGGTACGGTTTGTTAGGGGGTATAAATTCAATAAGAAGAAGGCAGCGAATCGTCTGGGTGGAACCAATGCCAGCGTTGGCAGCAGAGAAATGTGTCTATGACATCGCGGGCGACTCTGAAAGTCCCTCCATGGATTGGTTGCTTAGCAACAACATCATGAACTAGAAGAAAATGGGGGGGATAAAAACGTGCACCTGCAAATGGAGGCAGTATACGAAGCCTGCTACATAAATATAGCCGATAAGTGCCCAACCTCGTGAAAAAAAAAAAAAAAAAAAAAAAAAAAAAGAAAAGAAAGAGGAAGGGAGGAATAGAGTTTGGGGTAGCGGGATGTAATGAATGGGCAGTACAAAAATAGATATCGATTTTTTTTTTTTTTTTTTTTGTCTTATTCATTTCCTTTCCTCCCTGGGTCAGGAAGACCTGTTTAACAAAAAATGGTACACCAAATAACTCCTATAACTTATCTAAGAAGTGTAACAGATTGGTGAACTAAACTGATTATGGAATTACAAATTCTTTAAGCAATAAAAATTAGTGTTGTTTAAGAATGGTGGAAGTAAAAAACAAAGAGCAAAAAGTAAAAACACAAAGAGCTTGTATTTTATCGGACAGTCCGTTTTGAGGACGGCGCAAAAAAGAGTAAGAAGGAAAAATTATCGCTCGGGCGCGTGTGTTTGTGTGCATAAGAGAGAGAGAGAGAGAGAGAGAGAGAGAGAGAGAGAGAGAGAGAGAGAGAGAGAGAGAGAGAGAGAAAATGACCTTTTATCAATCTTTCATTCCCTGGCAGCGTTATCAGTCACATGACAAATGACATCCCTTTCCCTCTGGCAAACGTCGCTTTCCCACTATCTCACCTTACCGCAGGAGTTTACAGAATCCAAAATAAACAGAAGTATTAATGCACATGACGTTCCCTTCCTGGTGCTTGATGGCTAGTATAACAGCCGCTCTGTGCCTTTACTGATACTAGAAACGTGACCATCTTAGTAGCGACAAGAAATCGCGTGCTGCAGTGTGACACTTGTATAAGTAAAGCCTGATTGTAATAAGTTTTAGATTCTCCGCTGGTTGATAGAATTAATTTAGCACCATCGTGTATTGTACTTAAAATATGCCTTCTGAGAAGAGAACGTAGATTTGTCTGTCGACAGATGTTCCGAAATCTGAAGTGAAAGAAATGTTGGAAAAGTGAAAACCTATTTGATAAACGTACTGCGGTATAGAAAATATTGCAAAGAAATTTCTGTATTTTTTTATTATTATTATTTTATTTTATTTTATTTTTTTTTTTTGTCATATGGCACTTCTGTTTTCGTATGAAAAGCACACGTTGTTCAGTATGTGACTTACATGCCCAACTTATGACATGTCAAGCGATGTACCTTAACAATATCTGGAATATCTGTAATTAAAAGTTTTCAGGAAACATGGGGGAAAAATCATTTCCTGAAACTGTTGCAACATAGCGTGACAATTCTACTCTTTAGACTGATAGATTTCAGCACCTGCAAAATTTTTAATAGGTCATTCTCCTTTATTTGCATCTTTTATTGCCCTTAACAACGTAAAGCGATGTTTCATGAAGTTAGCTACTCAGTCTATTGCCAACCTCCTCATAAACATGGCCTTATCAGGTAGTATATGAGGCGCGCGCTGTGCATGTATGTCAGTTTCTTCCTTCTGAGACCGGCTTCTAACATCACCTACTGAAAGCAGAATCTAACTTTATTTCCATGCTGGTGGTTTCGCATGAATTTCTGATGTAACACGAGCGAACACGATGGGCACAGGTGTGCCGAGAATTTTCCCAATCAGCCAGAGAGCACTGGCGACCGCTACAGCTCAAGAGCGTATTTTAGTCTGCCATGTTGAGGTAAGCTAAGGTGGCATGATCAATCACTTAAATGAGCGAAGTGGTTCTCATGCATGCCAAATGGTTCTCATGGTTTCCGCTGAACAGTTCGCCCTCTACTCCTTGGAAGTGTTTGTTTTAATAGGAATATAAAATGTGTGGTTTCGGCAACGAAATATTTACCGTTGAGCATTATGTGGCAATCCCAGTCACGGAAAGAGAAAATAAAAGTCCTATAGGTGTTGTTGTTAGGGTCGTTTTAAGCGTGTAACGGCTCCGAGAGCTTAAGAGAAACGAAACACAATTCCTGTGGAAAAGGTGGTGCGGTAGATTGTCATTAAACTCCACGGTTCAGTTTGAAATGCTGACCTAATTACAGCACTGAAATGAAGGAGACGCAAGCTGCCTAGAATACGCTTTCTGGTAACAGGACTCAAGATAATAATTATAATTACACTTAATTAGCCATTACTACGCTGTTCTGAAGTTTCAAATGAAACACTGCTACTTCTCCGCAAATTACTCTTTCAAATGGCAGGCTTCTGTAAGAGAAACGAAATACGGTCTATCAACGAAATTTAAAAAATAAATGCAGAACACAGTGATTTGGTAAAAACCTTGCCATATACATATAAGCACTTATTTCAAACAAGTAAAACAGATAACAGGGTGGGTTGATGTCCCATCATCTTCATTTAATCTATGCATAAAATAAGTGGAGAAAATGTTTATTTTAAAAGTGAACTAAAGTCTTGTTGATATACTGTTGCACACTGAGTGTATGCAGATATTTTCAATAATTCTCAACACGGTTTCTAACAATTGTATTTAATTAGTCTGCTAATTTTATACCACTACTGATTCGATTTCACATGTTGAAAATCGCATGCTGATAAATATTACAAGACACAACACAACACTCCCGTCCCCAAAAATTACTTTGGATATCAATAGCACCACCCTCTTTACAGAAGCTGTGTACGAAGCTCCGAGGTTGTTAATTCAAATTAGACCGGCGCTGCTCCGGTCTAATCGCTGCTCCTTGACCATTCTATCAATGATACTGCTAGTAATATACATTCCAACTGCTCGCTGTAATAGTTAAAATTCTATAATGTAGTAAATCGCAGCACCATCCAAGATGACATAAATAAAATTGTCACTCTTCTTGAAAAATTATCGCGAAATGCGTCTGAAAATAAAAATACAAAAAACTATTTATTACATCTTGGAAGAAATATTCCTGATGAAACATTATTCGATTCTTCTCTTATCACTTCTTTACTGACAACATATTTTACTGTTCTGGCCATCTGGCAGCTATCAACAAAAAGCAGACAAGTTACCAGGATACTTCAACGAGGTCCTGACCTGTAAAAAAACCTGACATGATGAGGACTATAATCAAATAGTTTATACTCCCTCATCTTGAACGCTACAGTCAGATCTGTCCCCCGCCTCCGCAGGATTCACTCAGTTCGCATTTATCAGTTACTTCTGTCAGACTGCGAGAGCACAAGAAGTGATGTGACCTTAATATTTAAGTTGTTGAATGGACTTGATTACTCAAAACTAATCTAAACATTCCAGCCTTTTAGGTACACAACCAAAAAAGTATTGCATCGCTCTCTCTCTCTCTCTCTCTCTCTCTCTCTCTCTCTCTCTCTCTCTCTCTCTCTCTCTCTCTCTCTCTCTCTCTCTCTCATTACCAAACTTAAATTAAATTAGACGAACTTCGAACTTACTTAATAGTTGATCTCACTGCTCATCTATTTTTAATATTAACTAAACTATTTATTTTCTCTTATTTATGTTATCGTTTATTAGGGTACATCCGTCGTTAAAATAGTTGTCACCACCTGGCAAAACTACACTAATTTCCAAATCTTAATCAGCAGAGCAGAGCAGAGCATAACGCATGAACTCGTGGAAATAACAGTCCACAATTTCTCAAGTGGATGTGCTTTAATGAGCAGTATATGTTGGTAAACAGCAAATGCCAATGATAAAATGAAATTAAATGCAAATGCACAAATAATGGTGAACAACAGGTGTTGGTCAAAAGTAAAGTTGTGGTTGGAATGTACAGAACTCAATGATGCTGCATACCGTTGATGGGGCTATCAAGAAGCCCAGGTCACAATGATGCCCACTGGTCCAAGAAAGAGCGCCAGTAAGAGCTACAGGAGAGCTTTTGGAGGTGGTTTGAGAGTAGAAATGTCTCGTAAGTATGCTCCAATTATATATATATATATATATACATACATACATACATACACTGCCCTACCATTAATATCCGGACACCCCTCCATGGATGGGGAAACAGTTCCTATGCATGCAACACGTCACAGAACCTGCTATAACTATGCACACTGGGCTTCGAACAGACAATTGCAAAAGTGAGCATGCAGAATGACACGTTCAACAGAATTACCTAAACAGCCCAACAGAATTGATCACCTCAACAAATGCTAAACGCCGATTAACATGGTGTAAGGAGCCCGAATCATGGACTGTAGAGCAGTGGAAAACAGTCCTATAGACAGACAAGTCGAGGTTCGCATCCTACCGGTCTGATGGCCGCTCCTGGCTGTGGCGAATAGTTCTTTCCAGATTGTATCCTTCCAACATTGAAGTTTGGTGTAGGAAGTGTCATGGTACGGGGCTTCTTTCATGGTTTGACTTGGGCCCATTAGTCGTTATCGACAAAACCATAAATGCTGCTGCTGAGGCGCCTCCGTAGCGAGGTGAGAAGGAGCAGCAGTGCGTAGCACACGCTTCTTGATTAGACCGGGATTCGAGCCCGTCACCACCAAATACGGAGGATGCGGAAAGGTCAGGGAATGACCACCGCATATCCCGGAGCAATATGGCCTTAGTTGCTAATGCTCCTAAAAAACCAAATAACAACAACAACATGAATGCTGTGCAATACCAGGACAACTATGCACTTCCAACATTATGGCAACACTTCGGGGAAGGCCCATATCTGTATCAGCAAGACAACGCGCCAGGCCATACTGCTCGGGTCGTAACAGTGGTTTGAAGACATGGGTGTGAAAAAGTTGGATTGACCAGCCCAGAGTTCTGATCTGAACCCTATCGAGCATCTTTGGAATGTATTGGATCGTCGGGTACGTGCACGTCGAGATGGCCCAAAGAACAAGGCCGAACTGGTGGCTGCGTTAAAAGCCGAATGCAGGAACATATCACCTGACATTTATAAAAAGCTGGTTGAGAGTATGCCGCGAAGATTGAAGGCAGTCATAAAAGCAAAAGTTTCAGCACAAACTATTAAATGACACAATAAAAGCTCTTTTTTCGTCTAAATGCAGGTGTACAGATATTAATGGTGTGTGTGTGTGTGTGTGTGTGTGTGTGTACACACATACATACCATATATATATACATACCAAGGATTGAGATCGGGATAATATTATTATTAGCAGTAGTAATATCTGTTTATTGTGTTTATTGCTCGTGGTATTTATATACTAAGGTGTAAAGCAGGGACATGTTTCCTAGGATACATGGAGTAGCATTTATGATTGACCCGCAATTTATTTCAAGATTTATATTTACATAGTTCCAATTTGCAGAGAGTAACAAATTCAAGTGTCAACTCAATATCGTACTGACCACGCCATACAGACAATGTTCATCACAAGGTAGCGGTCAACCAGTCTGGTTGGTCATTATTCTCCTGTAAGATGAAATTGTTCCCTGCTGCATCTCCATAAGGTTTCATATAGCATGCTCGATGTCATTTCTATGCCCCTGTAAAGTGATGTGCCCAGTAAAAGCACATGTATGTGCACACAAAGATTTGGCAATGATGAACTTAAAATCAGTACAGTGCCCTGTTACAGGCGTCCCTTTCCCCCTTCAATGGAATTTCTCCAATAATATTGGATGTTCAAGTCTCGTCGATGATGTGAGGAATTTTTATGGGCCTTTTTCACAACATGGCTGAGTTAGTCGGTCTCGGGCGACGGTTGATGGTTTTTTTCCTCCGGAAAACTCGGATTTTTCGTCCAGAAAAACAGAAAATCGACCGCAGAACACACGAAATTTACAGACAATATATATATGGATCAATATGGCATAGAAAGTATCTATGACTTTCTTACACCTTCCCACAAGCCATTTTTCAGAGCCATGTTTAAAAAACTCTTTCGACTTTGAAGCACATAATATTGATTAAGATACTTTAAAACTTTTGTTCTTTCGACTTCTGAATACGTTGTAATGCGATGATGCAATGTCCATCACATGAATGATTACTTATCACGCTTTCCGAATTTGCTACATGTGATCCGAGCAATATGATGATGCGCGTTTTCTCGCAGGAAAAAAAGCGATATCCATGTCCTCGATCGTGGTCATGATCACCGTCCTGCCACATCGCGTGCAAAAGGCATGGGTTTAAGCCCCGTCTCGGCGTGCGGAACTTTTATCGGATTTTTTCACAATATGGTAGGATCAATTCGTCTCAAACGAGAGTTGTATGGTTTTACCATCTCCCGTAAATTCAGGATTTTTGTGCAGCACACAGGCAAACCAACCGAAGAATACACGTTATTACAAGCACAACATAATAGCGCCTCACAGTCCTGGTTGCTTTTTCGCTTAACATACGAGTACGCACCACCCTCACACAATATACTTACCATTTTCCAAAGGATGTTGTTATTGCAATGTATCTCTCAAACTTTGAATGTGTTGACAATAGTCTACGGTTGTCATGGTTTATTCAACCGCAACAGTTCAAACAAACCACATCCTGAATATCCCAACAAACACACGGCAAACCATCAGGGTTGAATACCATCCATTTGCTGTGGTGTAGCAGGTTTTCTGGCACTAACTCTGCCGAAAACGCTTATCCTTGTGACAAAGCACCATTTTTCATTTCAGTAGTGATGAAAAATGAGTGTTTTCAAATTAGGCACTTGAAGCTTACGAGAGTGCAGTGAAACAAAGGTACCGATCAGATCGCTAAGCTTGTCTGACAGCAGCATGTGTGGAAATCTACTTACCAAGTTTCCATGTTCGGTTAATCCTTAACTTGAAAATAATTTTTTTCCAAGTTTCGATACTTTTCTCAGCCGTTGAAGTGACACTGAACAGTGGAATAAGTTGAATTGAGTTTCTCGGAAAGTTCTCATCAATTACAGCATGATTTTTCTTTGAGCGTGGATGTCAGCTGGGTCATTATCAAAATGAATAAGTTGGCCTGAACGCGCTTCATCCACTAAGCTGTAGTTACGAGATCTGAACTCTGGAAACAACCGTTGGTATTTCATTTTATAACTAAATCTTTAAAATTCGGCAACATTGGATCCTGATCCTTGTAGAACCTCAAAATGTTTCAGATGGTCGTATAATAATAACAAAAAAAAGCAGCAACAAATACTACATTTCTATACCACAACTTACTGTTCATAGTAAAGCCTCTTAGCAATATGTGTGCCTTACACGATGAGAAAAACAGCTCGCAGTACATGGGAAATTACTACATTGCATTATAGAGTAAAACAAAAATAATATATATTTTTATAATAATAATAATAATAATAATAATTATTATTATTATTATTATTAACACTTCCAAAATATACCGTTGATTCATCATACAGTTGATGAACCGAAGGTAAAATTTTCATATTTCATCTTTCCCCATTATTAAAGTCACACTGTTGACTTTAACAATGTAACCTTTTCCACAACAGATAATGATCCCACTCATTTTCTCTCACATTTTGAATCATCACAATCCTCTGAGGCACTTACTTTTCTTTTACAGAATGTGGATAAACACAAATGGATTAAAGTTGATGTATCGATGTCGCTAGCAAACATCGACAGTCTAAAAGTTGTTTAGCATTTAGCGAATGAATCAGTTCAGCTTAAATGATTCTGTATGAATTGCGTCATACAGAAATTCTTTGGGTAATCCATCGCTGTTGTCAATGAGTAGCTAATCTTGATAATGAATATCAGTAGACAATTCCACGACCCGCTAACACATTTTTCCACGTGGGTGGAGCGAGGTAAAAATTTGTCGCTATCTGAAAATTTCACCATGCATAATCTGATGCTCTAGCTGGGCGAATGTACAACCAAATGAGTGTAGTCCCTGATGTCCATTCTTAAATTCAGAAATGATATGACTATATTCTTCTGATACTTCCATATTCTTTTTAATAACCGAAGTTGTTAGCATTGTTAACACGTAAGCTTACACAGGCTTGGCTGGTTGGTGGTTTTATGGCACAGCGGCATTTGTGGTCCTAATGCTAATGCACCAAGTCCATGGTTGCAAACAAAGCAAGGTATAACATTTAAAGGAACAACAATAAACAAATGATAAATAGACATACGTATAAGCCTGTATAGGCCCATACGTATAGGGTAAAAGTACAAATATAAGGTATAAAAATACATGCATAAGACATATAATCTGTATAAGGTATAAAAAGTGAAAGTATAAGATGTACTGTATAAGCCAGCTGGCTAATCACCGGTTAGATGCTGTCGTAAAGGTGTGTTAATTACAAAAAAATAAAAACATCCGATATATTACTTTTGTCTGTTAAAATATACCTGAGTGCAGAAGGCAAAACAGGTTTTTTTTTTTTTTTTTTAAAAAAGCAGTCGTCGCTCATTAAAAAAAATTGAGGGTAGATATATTAAAAAATGTTCGACTGTTAAAGTAACGTCGCAGTGTTCAAATATAGTGGAACCTCAGCCTTTAGAAGATATGAATGCTTGAGGAAACTGTGATCTATTTGAAATCTAGCCAAACAGCTTCCTGACGGCGAACTTCATGCATACTAGATTGCCAGAGATAATTCTTATCTCCAATATGATATAATTTGTTCATATTCTTTCTGTGCCACACTGTCTGCCAGAATTTAAGACAACTTTTATGAATAGAACATCAGAAATCAGTATAAGGGGACCAATATACACTGAGTTCAGTCAAGAGCAGTGTTGACATGCTGGCTAACTCATCTCCCTCGATCCCTGAGTGGTCTGGGATCCAGCACAAGCGGACACCTCAATCAGGGTCAAACAGAAAATACAGCATTTCCCCGATGCGACTCAGGACTGGATGCTGATTGGACTGCATACCCATAAGAGCCCGTAAAACACTGGATGGCAGGATCCAGCCATCTCAAAGCACTCCCCCTGGCCGAGGCATATACCCCAAATTTATTAGTCTATTTGAAATCAAACTAATGGTCGATATAAGCGGAAAAGAGTAGATTCATCTGCAGTTCAATAAGTGGAAGAAATAGTACGAAGGATATTCATGCCTCTTATACATTTGGTCCGTAACTAACAAACATGTCTTTAAAAAGTGAGCTTCTCCTCAAAGAAAATCCCTAAAATTTTCATGTCTGATATAACAAGGATGATATCCTCGTTTAATCTCAGCTCTTTCTCCGGATGAAGGGTGCACTTACGGCAGAAGTGTACGCAAAATGTCTTCTACGTAAAAAACCTGAAACCATTTACCAGCACCCACCGGCTACGATGGGTAATCGCAAATCTCAATTATGCACATGTTGCATGATGAACGAAGATACTGAAGTCATCTATATAAAGAGCATTGTGAACCATGGAAGGAAGTTGTTCTACGGCGGAATTATTTTTAATTGCAAAGAGAATAAATGCTTAAAGCGAAACCCTGCGACATACCGTCCTCCTGTCTGTTTGTTGTAGGGTTTTAGGAGCATTAGCGACTTGGGGCATATTATGTTATGTGTGTAAATTGCGATGTTCTGTGGTCGATTTGTTAGCATTGTTAATGATTCCACTTAATCACTTTGCTGATAAAAAAAAAAAAAAAAAAAAAAAAAACACGCCTTTCCAAGATTTATAAAAAAAAAAAAAAAAAAAAAAACACGCCTTTCCAAGATTTATAAAAAAAAAAAAAAAAAAAAAAAAAGCACGCTACCCTCGCCTGAGACCAACTCAGACGCGTTGTGAAAAGGTCCATGAAAGTTCCTCACGTTAAGGAAATTTCTAATAAAAACGAAGAGATGGCCTCTTAGTCAAAAGTTATAAAGTTCTTTCGATATTCCAAATCTCCATGCATATATCATAGGCCTTCTCAATAACGAAAACAACTGAGACCAAATGCTCCGACTTAAGAAAGCAGTCACGAATGTGCGTCTCCAACCGGATTAAATGGTCCAGAGTGGACCTATGTCTTTGGAAACCACATTTCGTTTTGGAAATTAGATGATTAGTTTATAGTTTATAGTAGCCAAGCATTTACCATCCTCTAATAGCTTACATAAGCAACTTGTGAGTGCTATTAAACGATAATTAGTTGTAACCTTGGGATCTTTACCTGCTTTAGGAAAGGCTAATATGACTGCTTAATGTCAACAGTCTGAGAATTGCTCATCTAAAAAGATTCTGTTATACAAGAAGGGCAAAAATTCCAGTATACTACTGAGGGATGTTTGTTCATATAGTAGCGAATATAATCTGGTCCAACAGCACTTTCTGTGAAATGTAGAAATGTGAAGGCAATTCTCATGATACTTCCAGAATTTTAGCCTGGCAGAGCCGATGTTTCAGATTAATCGAATTGTAAAAGGCAACTGTATTTAAGTTGTAGAAAATTATAATTTAATTATGAAAAGAGAGAAACAACTGTTATTGTTATTTGGTTTTTAGGAGCATTAGCAACTAAGGCCATGTTGCTCCAAGGATATGCGGTGGTCATTTTCTGACCTTTCCGCATCCTCAGTATTCGGTGGTAACGGGCTCGAACCCCGGTCTGATCAAGAAGCGTGTACTACGCACTGCTGCTCCTGCCCACCTGGCTACGGAGGCGCCGAGAAACAACTAAAAATGGAATTATTGATTCTTCCTATTAACTCATTAATTTAATTAATTTTAATTAATTAATTCTTACAATAAATAAACCCTCTTTCTTATAATCCTGCAGAGATGTGGAGGAGATGAGGAGAATACTGGGTAAGAAGTAAAACGGAAGAAATTGTGAGGATGCTGATTTGAATGCAATTACATCAAAATAAGAAATAAAAATCAATCCAACTGTGATCATTCGATAGAGAATTTTTAAATTAGAACGACGAGTCCTTCGTCAATTTTCCAGTGCCATCCACTGCTACAGATGACGTCTCCAGAGGTTCCATCTGCAGTGCTCATTTCCCACACACTGCTCAGTCTACTACTTATTTGAACAAATGGAGCTGGCATAAGAGACGCACGCAGCATCACGCATGATGAAATCCCCAATTAAATTAGTGGGTCGCTTGCGTGCATAAATTAAAATCCTTGACTGGAGTCATGTTCCGCTCTGCAGTAATCTCAAATTATTAGGATTAAAGATGTCCAAACACTGAATGTCAGAAAAGTTAGGGGAACATCTTGCTAATGATACTGTCATAGTGAGGTTGGGCGGGAGAGGAGGTTTAGCTATATGGTCTTCTCAAAAGTATTTAGACTAAGTTACCTTTAAAATATTTTAAAGATTTTTAAGAAACAAAATTAACATCGCAAGGCCTTAATAATGACAGCACCGATACTTTGTAAAAGGTTTTCGACAAATTCAAGACAGCGGCCAAAGGAATTTGACATCGTTCCTCTTGAAAGATATGCACAAAACATGAGAATGTAAAAGTTATACAGATGGAATGGGTGAAGGAAAATGTTACTCCAGCGTCCTCAAGGTCCATAATTCATAGAATGCAAATTTCAATAATACGGGTAGTGTAGTAGATCTTCTAAGATGCGTAGACCATGTAATTCTCCAGTGAGGCAAAGATAACAGTTAATTTCAATCCTAAAACTCAGTCCTGTCTTATATCTCGCAAAAATGATTCTTCTGCTCCTATTAGGCATTACCCTGACTTCTAATCTCTCTTTTGGCATAAGCACGTCACAAATATTGTTTCCTCTGCATCTAAAAAACTGGGTTTTTTCTTTCGTTCTCGGCGTTTCGGCATTACTTTTCTTCCAAAGAGCTACTCACTCTGTACAAATCTCAAATCCACCCTACCATGGAATACTTTTCCCACATAGACTCCATTCAAAAGAGGGCTGTGTGGTTAGTTAATGACCCATTTCCTACAAAGTCTCTCTACCCTCTGGGTTAATGACGTTCAGGTTCGCTACATGCCTTTTCTATAGGTACTTCCATAGGCACTGTTCTTCTGAATTGGCTTCTACAATTTACCCTCTCTCTTTAAAACCAGTCCGAACATGTGCCACAACTAATCAGCATCCTTTTACTGTCCAACTTCAAACTCACAGGACTAACTTTTTTTGTTCCCCATTCATTCCTTCAACTTCCGTTTTCTGGAACAACCTCCCTTCATATGTATTTCCTGAAAATTACAATCTACAGAAATTCAAGCCAACAAGTATCTTCTTTCATCTTCTCAACATTCAATCTGCGCTCGGTATTAAGTAATATGGGTTCTAATACCTTTCGTGTTTGCTGTTTTCATTTAAAAAAAAAGCTCAAGGACAATTCCAAATTAATGTATAAGCTAATACTGGTAATCCATGAAAGCAATTCTAAGTCTAGAAAAGTTGAGCCGAAGATATTTCGATGACGGGTCTTAAAGTTAACTGGACAAACTCAAATCAATGAAGGTAACTTGGCCAGTGTATGGAATTTGCGTCATGCAATTAGTAACAACAACAATATTTTCAAACTGTTTGGTCTAACGATGCGATTTGAAAAATAAGTGGACATGTTAATTTCCAGTTATGTGTCTTGGGAAGCTTAAATTCCCCCATGTTTAAATTAAAAAAAAAAAAAAAAGAAAAAAAGAAACACTCTCTAAGTTACTGTTTGAGAAGGAATGCCATCAGTCGGGGGAAGGGGACGTTTAGACCTTTTCTTTAAATAATATAATTATTGTGGCCTTGTATCTAAGCATGTTAAATCATTTTATCCCAAACTTCAAAGAATATATGTTCTTAAGTGCAGTATGGTGCTTCTCTTCATTATTCTCTTGCTATGCTATACAATGATACCCAATAAAAAGTTCCTAGAAAGTGGCTACGGCATCGTGTACCACCCCGCAGGCTCTTTCCTGTAGGTTATATAGGAGATAAAGTCTATAGTAGTAAGGAATCTAGGACCTTAGATATGATATATATATATATATATATATATAAAAACAAAGTATTCTCGTGACTTGTGGCCCACTCTATATTTAAAAATTCATTTATGACTTGTTTATTTTGTTTTTAATAAGGATAAGTTAGTTGTAATTTCACAGGCTAGCTCGTGCACCTCTTTTTCATAGGGAAACACACACACGATCGATAGTTGCATGATAACACCACCTCATAAAATGAGGGATTTGCCAGCTGGCAATAAAAACCGATGCGAGCCGAATTAAAAACGGACAGAATGTTCGCTCTCTTCCACAGCAGTAATATGTTACTGAGTATGTGGCGAAATGATTTGTGAGGAGGTCAGGCTGCTGTAATATAGGTTACACTGTAAGGTCGGCTTGCGGCCAAGAGAAATAGCTCTTTTAGTGGAACGGCTATTGGCGCCTTATTGAGGATGACAAAACAATGTACGATTGCTCGCAACTACAGTTTATGGACGCCTGTAGTAAGTCAGGAGGATTCGTAAAGAGATATAGAATATTTTTCCTCTTTTTAAAGGACTTGTGTTGTTAATTAATAATAAATAAATATACAACAATTGAGTTACGCGATTAAGGTTCCTGAAAAATCGCCGCGTAAAAACGCATCTCGGAAGTCGTCATTTTTTCATAAAAAATAATACAATACGGCTTGTTTTGTGTTTTGAATCAAATTATTTAAAACATATACTAGCCAAATGATTCGAATGATTTCTGAATCATTTGATGGGATAATTTTTTAAATGATTGGATTTTTTTTTCCAGGAAATACTTCGCTTTAAAAACACTTTTATCTACAAAACGATTATAATTACATAAAGTTAATTTAATGCAGAGGTTCTCAAACGCTGCTATACCGCGACCCCCCTAAAGTGATAAAATGTGTGCGACCCCCCCCATAAATAGAACTAATGAAATCCTCCTGCAATCCTATAATATTAAAACTAATGGTTTCATTTTGGTTAGAGTTTGACAAGAAATAAATATACTACTTACTTTTAATAATTCAATTTTGACTATAAATAAAATAAAACAATGGCAGAGTCATAACTCTATAAATTAAAACTATTGCATGGGGGGGGGGGGAAGTCCTATTTAAAACCTGAAGCAAAATTAAAAAAAAAAAAAAAAATTGCATCCTCCCTTTTAAGTCGTATGCAATCCTTCGTTGGGGGGGGGAATTGCGACAATATAGTTTGAGACTACCTGATTTAATCTGTTACGTACATATATTGTATGTTCAGGTATTAAATACAGTAAACGCGACTGTGCAAAAATAGGTCGCATTTGGAATAAGAAGGGTCAAGAACACTTAGAGCATTTAAAAGTCATGATTAACAGTGTGCCTACTAAACTATGGCGAAAATCAACTGATGCCTGAATACGGGAAGATACAAGCCAACCTGAGAACAGGAAGTTGGTCACGTGTTAAATCATATGAAGTTGATTGAATGAGTTTTGAAAGCATCGTGCAGTTCTAAACGTGTTTATTTGAATAGTACAGTATAGCTTGCACGTTCTAAAAGTTTCTTTAAAAAAGTCTTAGTGGGGGAGGATATTACAAATTCTCATTAATAAGAAATTTGTCACATAATTCAAAATAAAAATACAAGTAAAGAATACAATTCACGCATATGCTAAATGCGTATCTCGAATTCGCATAACTAGGGGATATGAATATAAAAATTCAATCAAGAATGAATTAGAACGAACAACGGAGAAACATGCAGCATATATAGTAGTAGTAGTAGTAGTAGTAGTAGTTGTACATGATGCAAGAAAGCAAGTCTAGGAGCTTATGCAGCATCAGCCAAAAAAAAAAAAAAAAAAAAAAAATCACACCATTCCCTCCAAATGCCTGTCCAGTTCCTCCTTAAATTTATTTAACCTATCAACTTCTACAACGACAGATGGAAGTTTGTTCCAGCAATTAACCACCCGCTGGCTAAAGGCAAATTTCCGCACATCTATTCTACATCTGTCCTTTCTTAATTTGAACTTATGTCCCCGTAGGTTCGTAATCTGAACAAGTGGAAGGATCCCATCAGAATTCAGCGTGCTCAACCCATTCAAGGCCTTATAGACCTCAATCAGATCACCGCGCAGGTGCCTAGTCTCCAGCCACTGCAATTTGCAGAACTTAAGCCTCTCTTGGTAAGAGAATCCCTTCATTCCCCTCACCAATCGTGTTGCTCTTCTCTGTACACGCTCAAGCAAATCTACATCCTTCCTAAAATGAGGCCTCCAGACCTGTACGCAGTACTCAAGGCGTGGCCTGACCATTGCCTTATACAGAGGGACAATCACCTCCTTTTCCCTGCTAGCAAAATTCCTATATATCATTGACAAAACCCCATGACCCGCCCTAGCAGCCTGTCTACATTGCTCAGAAAACTTCATATCTGACTGCACAATTACTCCCAGGTCTTTTTCATTTTCTACCACCTTAAGTGTAGTACCACACAGTTGGTACGTTTCTCTGGGGTTACTTCTACCCATATGCAGTACTTTGCATTTGTCAAGGTTGAACTTCAGTTGCCACTTCTTAGCCCATCTGCCCAAATTATCTAGATCCTGTTGCAGTAGCACACTGCCATTACTGTCATTAACAACCCTGCCAACCTTTGTGTCATCTGCAAACTTCGACATTAAGCCTGATATACCTTCATCAATATCATTGATAAATACACAAAACAACAGTGGACCCAACACCGAACCCTGTGGGACTCCACTAATAACATTAGTCCACGAAGAGCAGCACCCATTGATTACCACCCTCTGTCTTCTCCCACTTAACCATCCTTTTATCCATTGTAGCAACTTACCCTTAATATCATTCTGCTCCAATTTGTACAGTAGTCTTCCATGCGCAACAGTGTCAAAAGCTTTCCTGAAATCCAAGTATATGATATCAAAATTATTTTTTGCATCCAGTTCCTTTGTGACCACATCATAATAACCAATCAAATTTGTCAGACAAGACTTTCCCTTAACAAACCCATGCTGTGTTTGAATTATTGCTGCAGTCTTGTCTAGATGATCCTGCAATGCATCTTTAACCAGCGACTCCATTATTTTACCCGGAACAGAAGTTAAACTAACTGGTCTGTAATTACTCGTGTCACCCTTCGATCCACCTTTGTGAATTGGGGACACATTTGCACATCTCCAGTCCGTGGGAACCTCCCCTGAGTCCAAGGATGCTCTCATAATTATGGCTAAGGGTTTGCTTAGTTGCTTTGCCGCCTCCTTTAAAATAACTGGATAGATCCCATCCACCCCAGGTGCCTTTCTTATGTTTAACTTCAACAATTTCTCCTCCACTTTGCTCTCAGTTATTACAAAATCATTAAGCACACTGCTACAATTTGATAACCTTCTTCCATTTTCAAATTGTAATAATTCCTCACGTGTGAATGTAGATGCAAAATACTCATTCAGTTTGTTTGCTATCTGAGCAGGATCATCAACAGTCGAACCATCGATGTCAAGTGGACCAATCTGATTCATCCCCTTCCTTTTAGAGTTTATATAAGTAAAGAAATCCTTGCTGTTTTTCTTAGCATCTTTTGCCAAAGATTTCTCGTAATCCGCCTTCGCCTGCCGAACCTCCTTTGTGACCTGATTACAGACTAGCTTATATCTGCCACAGGCTTCTGCGTCACCTGATAATTTATATGCATCCCATGCATTTTTCTTCTCTGTCACGAGTCTCATTAGTTCATTTGATAACCATTTAGGCCTAAACCTTGAACGATATTTCTTAATCGGTATATAAAGTCTAGTAGCTTCCACGATTAATTCTTTGAATGCTTCCCACTTAGAATTTACTGTTTGTAACATCGTCAGTTGATCCCACTGTACAGAATTTAAAAACTGTCTGAGACCACTGTACTCCCCTTTACGGAAGCAAAAACCCTTTCCTTTACCCCTGACGGTAGTTACCTCTTTGAGTAAATCCCACTTCAGCACACTGTGATCACTGCCACCTAGTGGTTCCTTTATCTGCAAATTCTTAATACACGAATGATCACTGCTGATAACCAGATCAAGAGTGTTACTTTCTCTGGTTGCCTCTCGAACATGCTGCTGCAGAAAACAATCATCCAATAACTCCACAAAAGTCTGACTAGTGTGTGAGTGACCAACCCACAAGTTCCAGTCAATATCTGGGAAGTTAAAATCCCCCATTATAAGACATTCTGATTTACTGGCCCACTCTATATCTTTCTCATCATCGTTATTTTAATAGCTAACATTATACAGATCCCTCTAAATAGCTTTAATTAGCCAAAGTCATTTAAAATAGTAGTACAAATTATCCAATGTGGGACAAAACTGATTTATACACAACGAACTGAGAGATCACTCAGTTCGTTGTGTATATTCCACTCAGAAAAGTGGCAACTATAATGCAGCAGAATTCTAGACATATGCTTAGGAACAGCAACTCCAAAATAACTTACCCACTTGGCAGGTTTAAACTAAAAACAATAGAGAAAGAAAGATTTGGGAGTTATGATACGGTCGGACATGAAATAGGGAGGTCATAATGCCACTGTATAAAGCAATTGTGAGACCGCACCTTCAAAACTGTATCCAGGTATGGAGACCGCACCTAAAAAAAAGCAATGTGCTTCTTGAAAGGGTGTAAAGACAGGCAACGGCGCGTGGTGAGAACGGCAAAACAGTGCTCATATGAGAAATGACAGACTATGTAGGTAGCAGAGCTTGGTAACTAGACACCTTAGAGGAGATCTGACTGAGGTATATAAAGTTTTGAGAGGTCAAAGTAAAATGAACTGGGTGAAATTTTCTGTTATAAATGATTCCAAAACAGGGGCCATAAATTCAAATTGAGGAGGGAAGGTTCAGACTGGATTGCAGGGAGTTTTCTTTTAGCCAGCGAATTGTTAATTATTAGAATAAGTTACCTCCATGGTAGGATTGAGGCTGACAGCTTGGGAAAATTCAAAGCTCAGCTGAATGGATACCTACGTGAGGAGGGAGTCAAATGTATGGTTTATTTTATTTGTTTATTTTTATTTTATTTTATTTTTTGGCCGGTGCAGCAAAAGCCCAGGGCTTCTTTGAACCATACTAATACTAAAACTAATAATAACTTTATTATAAACCCCCAAACTCCGCTCGTCAAGGGTGACACTCTTAAATGTGTACAGACAGACATAGCAAAGTTAATCGCTACCGCATTGCTGCGAAACGCGCCAAAAATGGTTGTACGACACTGACTTCATGTCGACTTCCTGTTATATCCATAGTTAGTTTGCTGCTATTACATTTAAAATGTGAACAGGTATGTCATTTCCGTAATCACCGTTATGCGTGAAACTTTTTATGGTTATAGTCACGCAATGCAAGCAATCCTCTGATATGGAAGTCATTCGCGGGCGTTTTCTCTGATGCTAATGTCACTTTACGCAGTCAGAACTGTGCATTGCATAGGAAACAGTTTACGGAAAATTTCTCTGCACATAGGGCTCGATCAGGGTTGCAGTTGCAACTATTATACCCTCATTCAACAACTGGAAAAATCATTATAAGTTGTTACTCCCTCCCCCTTCTATTTTTGCTCTAAAAATACCTTGGATGCAGAGTGGGGGAGATACTCTTACAAAGGTTAAATAAGATTGTGCTAGAAAATCACCCATAGCTGAAAAACGCGTGGGTACTCTTTTGACTCCTGCAGCCATTTCCTTTTCGTGCTCCACCTTTGTTACCGATACTCTTCACTCCGCCTGTGCACTTGGCGTTTGTTTGGTTTTACGAGGGTGATCAACACGCCTGATTAATTCTGGAGATGCGCTGTTCACTGTCAGCCGTTACAGTTTCCCGAGTTACCCTATTCGTTTGTGAGCTGGAGTAGCCAGTGTTAGCTGAATTCACTAGTAGCATGTAAGCAGGCATATTCAACAAAAAATGCGCAGCCCTCGGTGTGGTCACATTTCCTCTCATTATCGGTGTTTGTAACGTTATTCATTGCTTCTTCATGTGCTATTTCTATTCAATTTATTACGACAATGCTATTTTTTAAATGTTATTTGCGCTTTATTCAGTTAATCAGATTTTATTGCCTTCCCTATAATTCCTTGCATCAAAAATGAAATTCGAATGTCAATTTTTTTTATTTTGTTTGTCTACTGTTCAAAATTCTCTAGTTCGTGAAATAACTGAATGAAAAAATAAATACACCATCTTATCAGGATGCTTCCTAAGAAAAGAATCGTCTCAAAAAGAAGCAACAATATTTCTTAATGTATGAGGGTTGTTTGAAAAGTTTCGAGATTAGCCACACTGCATCGTTGTGAGTCACTGCAGTGGGGCGGCAGGCATGTCATGTGGTAGAGGTACTGAGTTAGGTGATCAGAAGAAAACATGGGCTCCACATATGTGCTATATTACCTGTACCACAATCTGAGGATTTGGTTAACTGGGAAAATTAAAAGTATGCCTTTGATGTTCCTATGGTGGGGCAAGAACCGCGCAACTACAGTGACAATTGTTATTTCTGCATAACAAAAATATTAGGAATATCCAGAAAAAGCAAGCACAGCATCAAATATCCTAACACCATCCGCGAAAGGCCTGTCCATATAATGAAGACCTGCCGATACCAGATCCCCCAAATTCATGAGATAAAGGAAGCAGTGCTGAATACAGCGAGGATAAAGACTTTGCTGGACCGTCCACTTCAACAGATTTGGACTACCAACCAGATAATTATAATGTGCCGCGCTTAATTAAACAAGAAGAGATGAATGACTCAGTTCGTGATTTTAACTAATCTAAAGAGAAGTGAAACTCCTTGATTCTAGATTGCAACAGTGGAGATTACTTGAAGTAGCAACTAAAATTACAGAATACCTAAAACGTCATATCTACAGTATGTGTTTTTGTAAAGATATTAGTGGTCTTCTAAACGAATTGGACATTGCACAAACCTAACGAATGGTGTGTATTTACTGATGCCTCAAAAATTAAGTTTAAAAGCAGTTATGCAGAATGAAAATGCATGCTCATCAGTTCCTCTACTTCATGCTGCTGGCTTAAAAGAAACGTATGAAATTAAGTCCAAGATCCTGAGTGCAATAAAGTATTGACTTTGCTCGGAATGTCTGTGATGATTTTAAGGTAATTAGATTACTCACTCGTATAAAAGTTTTGTGGATTCTCTGTGTTCTAACAATTTATCCCTTTTTTGAATCTCTCGTAGTAGGCACAGTTGTTAAATTCGCTGCTCTCTCCCACCATGTGAAAAAAAAAAACTTCCTCGTAATGAAAGGAACTGTTTTTGACACCTTGGAACCGTGAGGGGAGACGGTGCATATAAGCACCGTCCTCCCAACACCGAGTGAAAAGGGCCCAGGTTTGAACCTGTCAATGACGCGGGGAATTTTTGTAGGCTTTTCTCACAAAGTGCCTGCTATTCGGTCTCAGGCGCGGGTTGTATGGCTTTTTCTCCCGAGTTTTTCATCCAGCAAACAGACCACAAAACACAAGAAATTTACAAACATAATAATATAAAACGCAATATGGTCAAAGTCGCTGATGCGCCTTAAACTCTACAACTACATAACTCGAGACCAACTGTCTCGAGCTAGAATTTGCATTTTCCCCCATAAAAACTCGGGGTTTTTTTTTTCCCCATTCCTCAAAACATTCAAACAGACTACATACAGTTCACAGGCGTGATACACTGATATTTAATGGCCTTAGTTGCCTCAGTAAAATTTCTAAAGGATTTATGTTTTTGGGTAGTTCCTTCCAACCGCCACAGTGTTTTTCCCAACTTTAATTTCTCTGCCACCATTCATTTTTATCGGTTCTAATGGAAAGAAGTAATTAGCGAATGCTTTGCTTTTTGCATATATGAAGGGAAATCTTTTGCGTTTCCCTGAACATCTTATCAAGAAATCACACTCTACCTCCATAAACACAAATTAACGTTCCCCCATCCATTCAAATAGACACTAAAGGTACAAAGAAAATCGCAGTGAGCTCTTGACTATGAAAACTTGAGCAATTATTCCGTAGTTGGTTTATAACGGCTCGAATAGCGTTACCAAGGGAACGCTAAACAATAACAATGGGTTTAGTAACTAGTCGAGAACGAAAGACGCCCAAAAAGTAGATGCCATTAGAGGTACCATACACTCTGGTTTGGGAGAAAAAAAAATCCAAGATAAAAAAAAAAAAGCCTTAAAAACTCTTAACTTGGAAGTAACAGCGGAAATATCTTTGATATAGAAGAGGAAACAATTTTAGAGACGTGCAGCAAAAAAAGGAATGAGATTATACCACGACTTGGAACAATATCTCACATAGCGCTGAGAGTTGCGCAGAAAAATGCACCCAAAGAAAACAAACGTTATTTCGAAAAAAGATTTCTTACAATAACGAACTTACTTCTCCAGCTTAGACGGTCCAGTAATTGCCACATTATTATAATACGAAGAACGAAGGGCAAGATGTTTATCCGCATCATTGCCATCCAGCCTTCACTACCTGCAAGCATCGATTTTAACATCTCCTCCAATACTCTCTCCCTCTCTCGCTTCTACAGCAGCATTTGATCACTGACTCATTTCCCTGTGGTATCTTGTGAACTCCATATAATGCACCATTTCTTTGCTGTGACGCTCTGGATTATTTTGGCCTCGTTTGATTTTCTTGCGCGGTATAACTATTTATACCAGAAACTTCTAAACGAGGTTAAAACGCTTTACAAAATAACCAAAAGTTATTCGAGCAGCGATCAATGAAAGGATATTTCAATTTAATATTTTAGTTTATAAATTCACATTTATTTTAGGAAATAACAATGTTTAAAACTGCAAACAAATCAGCAAAGTTTTATATATATATATATGGGTAATGGGTTAAGTTCTCTAAATAGATTAATGTCTTATTTACTTTTCACATTTAAAACTAACAATAAGTCGCATAGCAACGTATTATTTTCCGATTTCAATGTTTGTCAGTTTCTGACAATGAGAAATTCTTTTATTGATTGAACAATGCAAACGCCTCCTAAAAATCAGTCATGTGCATTGTTGTTCATTCTACAAACGTATCAATCTTGTGTGGTACTTCATTGTACGTTTCAGCCATTGTTTCCATTCAAAATTTTGAATTACATATATCATAGAACTTTTAGATCGATAGAATCGATATCTGAAGTCGTTTATAAACAGTTTTTGATAGCATTTTTCCGCCTGATGCATTTTTATGCACAGTTATTTATTGCGTGCTACTTTCAGGCCTATTTATTAAACAACGACCCTAATCATGAGTTAATTAGTGCCGAAGCTTACAATTAGAGCTATGTGGATTAGCGTATTTAATTAAAACACGCTTGATTTTTCATTAGTAAACAAAAATTAAGAAACTCATGTGCATATATTAACTCGCTAATGAAATACGGACAACTCCGCTGTTTTGGACAACGTTAATTACTAACGAGTTCATTAACGGTGATTATCAAACTGTAATTAATAAAAGAGAAAATCAGGAATATTTTCCAGAATGATCTTTCTCTACCATGAAGCATTTCGGAGCCCGCACGCTTCGCTGGAATGGATTATTTTTCGTGTACTAAATTATAATAGTCCACATAGTTGGACCCACCGCAGCGGTGGACGGGATCAAATAACGCACATCCCGCTGTACTTCTTCGCTATTCAACAACTCTGAATGCATTCTTCATCGTACTGAAGAACTCGTGCGAGTCATTACTTAGGCGCCACTGTTTGCTTAGTAAATGCTCCTTTGATTTTTTCTTTCTCCGCTTCCTGGGGGAGCCCAAGTAAGTAAATATGGATGTTCACAGTCGTCCAAGAGTTTGGTGGTTCGATGATTTATCACTCGCCCGCACTTCCACAAGGGACCAAATGCAAGGTTGTTTCACACACTAGCTTCCTTTTTATTTAAAGAAAGCTCCAGAAATGCTATAAATTTAAATGGATGGTGGAGACAGGATACTTGGAACAGTTGATTCGCCCTGCAGATGGCGCGGCATTCAACGCAAAGTATTTTGCGTGCTTTCAACTCGGAAGCTTTGCTTTGCCACGCCACTAAATATCCCTTTTAAATCTACCATAAATCTAAGATAAGACCATGCGACCCACCATACAAAAGCTACTGTAAACTTCAGGGTCCGTATCTGACTGGTATCCTATTAATACATGAGTAAACAAGCCGTTATTACGAAAACAATTAATATACTTGAGCAATAGAAATAGGACCAACTAACATGTACAGGCTAAACAAAAAAAAAAAAAAAAAAAAAAGACAGCAGATAAAATTTGGATTCATGACCAAAATGTACTGTCACATTTTGGTCATGATAAGGCGAGTAATGGATAAGGACGGAATCTTAGCTAATTGTATATATATCGTTGCCTAAAAAAGCTGACTGATTCTCTCTCGCTCTCATTCCATCTTCAAGATGTTCCGAAATTTGAGCAATATAGAGAGAAAGAACAGTGTTTCTAAATGTCGTTTTATCTTATTGCAGACTTAACTTCCACAGGATGGAAAGAAAAGTAAAACTAAAGGAAAGAGTTGCTGTAATGTTCAGACACATCGACCACAGAACCGTCATAAGATTAGCTGAAAATGAAGTGTTCATGACAGCCACGCAGGGGCACACCATTCAGCGCGACTAATAACGAAAACGGAATACATCTGCATAGAAAAACTGTAATAAGTACAAAAAAAATAAGGAAGTAAGCCAACAATGTGAAAACAGTCGCAGTCCTGTCCATCACATTCCAACAAGTAACAAATTCTATAAGTATATATTATGATATTCACCTCGTACAAGAGCTTTACTGATAATGTTGTTGACGTTGGGATTTTAGGTGCATCGACAACAAAGGCCATTTTGCTCCACTTATATAACATCAGTTTTAGTGTGAGTTCACAAGTCCATTAGTATGTTTCGCGAGCTGGATCACTGAACCTCGTGGTGGATTTATTACCTCGTGCATATGTTGATCGCACGTTCAGCACATACACGAGGTAATGGCGTATCAGGGATACGAAACAGACAGTTAGCGAGTCCCTACTTTGCAATATTACTATGAGAGGCGAAACATCTGTTAACTAGGTTGTAGGAATTCTTCATAACTTTCCAAAAACAATACTGCATTATCGAAACACATTGCTAAGTCCTTTCAGTAGGATGACGCCATACTTAGCATCCCACAGTTACTTGACGAAAAGTTTCTTCATTAATAAATGAATTGAAAGTCATGGGAAGATTTCCGAATCTAGTTGAGTAGCCAAAGCGGGAGTGAAGTAGTTCACGATTGATAATATTCTTGTCAAAATAATTAGCTGTAAACTCGTTTTTACCTATGTGATAGTGACAGAGTATAAACAGAACTCCCCCCCCCCACACGCTTTTAACTCCACTTTATTTCTTCCTTTGAGGACATTTGAAATCTTTATATATCAAGATTTCCCGAGAACAATTACAGAAAAACAGCAAAAAAAAAAAAAAAAGTCATATCTGAATGTTCAAAGATCGGCGAAGACATGAGGGTTCAAACATCGTGCGTCCTTAGAAGTGTACATAGACATCAAACATTCTTTTTAAACAAAGTTAAGCATTAAAATTCAGCGGAAAAGATTTCCACTTTTCGAGAGCCATTTGTGATCAGAATTCAGTACTTTCACAATGTTTTCTCTCCCCACCCATCTCTCTGAACAGTGGGGTGGCTTATAAGCAAATTTGAGTTTTTCAATCTCTCATGGAATTTTCCGCGGTTACTGGTGAGATTAAAGAACTTATAAAACAAAATACAATATTTTATTGAAAACCTTACAAAATGGAATACAGTGTAGACTGGGGTTAGAGCCCGTGACCACCAAATACGGAGGATGCGGAAAGGTCAGGGAATGACGACCGCATATCCCCGGAGCAATATGGCCTTAGTTGCTAATGCTCCTTAAAACCAAATAACAAACAAACAAACGATACTCCACTAACGTACAAAATTTGGTGGTATCCGATATAGAGTATTAATAATCTTGATAAAAAAATTCACACTTTTTTTACAGTGAACTGCAAGCACTATTACGTATACATATACATAGAATTAAAGACAATTTTTTGAAAAAGTGTCCAAACATATGGATTCGTCTATAAAGAACTTCCTCCTCTGAAGGCACACTGCTGAGTGCGACGTATGTGTCAAGGGAGACCTAACACTAAAATTCTGCAAGTCTTACGAGCCCTCATTTATATACATTCTTCAAAATCACCTTTTCTATCTTATAATTCAGCACCTTAGAAATCGCACATGCAGAAAGCGTTAAAAACAAGGTTCGAAAGGGGACTAGAGTGCCACAGCAAAGTAACAAAATCTACTTGTGTTTAGCAGCTGTTATTAAATTTCCTGGGTTTTCAGCTGGGAAGGGTATTTTTATCTGTGTGCATAGGTACAACGTCATTACGTTGCGTATGGCATAGTTTTTATGGAGTACAGCGATACCCGGGGAGGATTTATTTTTATGAAAATGGGTGTGGCACACGAGCACCTGCCATGGGCTGTGAGCCAAGATACTGTCTACTATAATCCGTTATCAAAATAAGTGTTCTCAGCACATCCCCCTTCCCTGACATTGCTGAAAATGTAGAAATTTCTTACAAATGCATAGAAGAATCTGGATCAGAAGCAGCGGTAAATTCATTCCTGAAAATTAGGAAATAATTAATTTCATTCTCAAATACACAACGGCTATTATACTGCGATATAATAATTAATTCCATTAATCCAGCAGATTCGTTTAGTGATTCGTTGAAAATACGTCGCGAGTTTTAGGACAAGAAAAATTCTATGATAATTGCAAACTGTTCTCAGAATATATAAAATAATAATTAACAATTAGTTGCCCACTTTGCTTTACAGGAGCGCTGCGACGCATCATTACTTATAACTATGATATAATAGGAAACATGTTTCGTGTTTTAAGCAATCAATAAACCGCCACTTATACTGCCACATGCCTTTCGGTGTAGAGCACCGAAAGCCTTTTGAGAATATTTCATAATGCATAAACTGTAATCGATTGCGAAGACGTACTATTAGTACTAAAACCTTACCACTTCTTTGTGATACGTCATCGCAATCCGTTGAAATATTTTTTCAGAATGCAAGCTCAGAATATTTTCTTTTTGACGCAAATTCAAAAACAAAGAATAAAATAAATAAATAAAATTCACCTAAAGGTAAGATGTGAAATAAAAAAAGCATATTCTGCCATATTCGGGCAAAATAACAAACTAACATTATATTCTAGAAATACATGCTTTAAACACACAAGGGAAATTTGGTCTTTAGTTGTGAGAGAGAGAGAGAAAGAGAGAGCTGCATTTGATATTAACTTATTGGTTGAATTGGATTTGTGTTGTGTGCGCGCGCTCAATGAGTCAATAAGTTTGGGGGGAGAGAAAATTCTGTAGCAGGTACATAATGTGTCCTGCAGCTAGTATAATTAACATGTTTTACATTTAAGAGTCATCGACAGGCGTTAAAAAACGTTTTACATTTTCATATATTAATAAAATTCATGGATAATAATATGACAAATGTTTTTATTTTATTAATAACAATTACATATCGGTTACTGAAAGTACTGGTCTGTAATTATTAAAGTAGGATATATAATTTTTACATTGAAGAGATTTTAGTTAACGACTAAATACACCATCTATAGTTGGTGTTTCAATCATACAAGTATGATTGGCGGCTCCGTAGCCAGGTAGAAGGAGCAGCAGTGCATAGCACACGCTTCTTGATTAGACCGGGGTTCGAGCTCGTCACAACCAAATACGGAGGATGAGGAAAGGTCAGGAAATGACCACCGCATATCCCGGAGCAATATGGCCTTAGTTGCTAATGCTCCTAAAAAACCAAATAACAAGTATGATTGCAACAATAAAAGTTAAAATAATTCGCTTCTGGTGAAAGCTGTAGATGACGTCACTTCCGTAACGCTTTTCGCATGACGGTTTTTCGTTACAAATTTTTTGGAATAACGCCAGAAAAATGTTTTTAATGTCAAAACTGATTTCTAATAAACTGGAATGTCCTAGGGGTTGTTAGGAATTTGCAAAATCGTTACACAGAGGTGCTTTTTTTTTTTTTTTTTTTTTTAAATGTAAACCCCAAACGCGAGAGGTATTAGAAGCTATAGTACTCAGTACCGTGCTTGGGTTGGAGGTTGAGAAGACAAAAGAAGATATTTGTTGACATTGGACTTGAACTTCTGTAGACTGTAATTTTCAGGAAATACGTATGAAGGAAGGTTGTTCCAGAAAACGGCAGTTGAATGAATAAACGAGGAAGATGAAAAGTTAGTTCTGTGAGTTTGAAGTTGGACAGTAAATGGATGTTGGCTGGTGGCGTCACGTGTTCGGACTGTTTTGAAAGAGAGAGCGGGAATTATAGAAGCCAATTCAGAAGAACAGTGCCCATGGAAGTATCTGTAGAAGAGGCATGCAGCAGAAACAGTACGTCTATGAGATAGTGAGTGGAGAGACTGTTAGAGATGAACCATTAATTAACCTAACTGCCCTCTTCTAAATGGAATCAAGGAGCCTGAGAAAGGTTTTGGGGGCACCACCTCAGATGTGGGAACAATATTCCATGGCAGTGCGGATTTGCGATTTATACAGAGTGAGCAGCTGTTTGGAAGAAAAGTAACGCCGAGAGCGAAAGAGAAAACCAAGTTTTTTAGATGCAGAGTAAGCAATATTTGTAATGTGCTTGTGCCAAGAGAGATTAGAAGTCAGGGTAATCCCCAAAACAGATATATCATTTTGCCTAGAAATCGGGGTGTCACTAAAGATAAGCATAGGAGCAGAAGAATCCTTTTTGCGAGATATAAGACAAGACTGAGTTTTAGAAGGATTGAAATCAACTAAGTTGTCTTTGCCCCACTGGAGAATTACCTGAAGATCGGCATTTAAGGAATTGGTAGCAGATTTTTGAGAAGTTAAAACTGATTCAGCGGGACAAGGTTTCTCAAAATGGAAAGTGGAATGCAATGTGCTATCATCGGCAAAACTATGGATAGGATTTCCAGTCAATGGAAGAAGGGCATTAATATACAAGAGGAAAAGAGTGGGGGAAAGAACTGAACCTTCGGGGACACCGGCATTAGTGGAGAAGTCAGAAGACAGAGAGCCATCTACCATCACCCTCAGTGAGCGATCAGAGAGAAAACTGGATAACCAATTAATAAAAACAGTTGGCAAACCATAAGATGGAAGCTTGTTTAGAAGACCTTTATTCCAAACACGATCGAAAGCCTTTGAGATGTGAAGAGCAACTACTTGTGTTTCACCGAACCTTTCCATTGAATTAGTCCATAAATGGGTAACATAAGCCAGGATATCACCAGTGGATCGACACTGACGGAATCCATACTGGCGATCGTTGATCAGACGGAAGGTTTCTGGGTAGTTTAAGAGTTAGCGGTTAATTGATTTCTCCATTACTTTAGAAAGAGTATAAGTAATTGCAATTGGACGATAATTGGATGGAAGGGATTTGTCACCCTTTTTAGGAACTGGCTGGATATGAGAAAATTTCCAAGCAGAAGGAAAAACACCTTTGGAATAAGAAAGTGAAAAAAGGCGGCAAAGAATAGGAGTAAGTTCAGGAGCACAGGTTTTGAGAAGAAGTGAAGAAATACCATCGGGACCTGGAGCTTTCTTAGCATCCAGATTCGTCAAAATCCTTCTGACATCCTTTTGATGGAAGACCACAGGAGGCATTGAATGGAGCGTGTTGGGAATGGTGGGAGGTATTTTACCAAGATCATTAATACATGAGTTGGAAGAAAAATGGGATACTAGCAGGTCAGCTTTATCCTTGGCTAAAGTGACAACAGAACCATCTGGTTTGGACAGAGGTGGGAGCAATGATGGGCAAAAGTTGCGGCCAATAGCTTTGGCAAGAGACCACAATGCTCGGCTACCATTAGATTGGGGCAAGAAGGAAGTTTTCTACTCTTAGCCTGTTCAAACTCTAGTCTGGACTGATTAATAACTGCTTTACAGTTGTTGCGAGCTTTGGTGTAGGCAGAAAATGAAGCTGAAGAATTAGAAACAAGCCAATTACGATATGCAACATTCTTCTCTTGAACAGCCTTAGCACATTTATTGGAAAACCAAGGTTTAGTTAAAGGACGAGATTTTAAAGTGGAGTGTGGGATAAAGGATTCCATTCCTGCAAGAATAATTTCACTGACACGATCTGAGCAAACGTTGACATCAGAAGTTTTGAAACAGTAATCCGACCAAGGAAAAGAAATCTCGCAGGTCATCCCATTTTGTATTCTTGTAATGCCAAACAACACGAGGTTGGGAATAGCCATGAGAAAAAGGCTCCATTGGAGAAGAGATAATCACCAAGTTGTGATCTGAAGTGCCTAAAGGACCTCTCACTTCGACCGTGTACTAGAAGGGGTGTTTGTGAGAAAAAGATGAAGCGTGTTGGCTGTATGATTACGATTGTCCGGGATTCTTGTAGGTAAATGAACAATCTGTGCTAGGTCATTAGTAATTGCAAAAGCCTCAGCATCTCGACCTGCTGGGTCGGTGTGACTAGAAAACGGAAGCCAGCTGGAGTTGTGAACATTAAAATCACCAAGGAAAATTACCTCACTGTTAGGAAAGTTGGACTGGAGAAGATCAAGTTGCAAAGAGAGGAAGTCAAAGAGCTCCAAGTGATTAGTGGAGTTGAATTGAATTGATGGGAAATTGAAGTGATGGAGGCATGAAAACATTTTTCAATTGTGGACAGTACCGGAATCATAGCTTTATCGCTCAAAGAAGTAAAGCCGTCAACATTAAATGCGCGTTGGAAAAATGTATGGCCAGATTCAGTTCATTCAAGAAATAATGTCGAACCAGCAGAAAATATGATCGGTGCAATAGTAGAACTTGCTAAGTCGGTAGGAAGGGAAGGTTTTGATGATGATTACTGAAGCTCGTGGGTAGCACAGTTGGTAGAATCGCCGTTCTTCCCAAACCGGGTGGAAAAGAACTAAGCTCGGATCAGGTCGATGACGGGAGGAATTCTTATGGGTCTCTTTTCACAACGTGGATGAGTTAGTCGGTCTCAGGCGAGGGTAGCATGTTTTCTTCTCCCGGAAAATTAAGTTTTTCATCCAGAAAAATAGAAAATCGACCTCAGAACACACACGCAATTTATAAACAATATACACTGAGCAACACGGCCTTAGTCGCCGATGCTCCTAAAAAAATATGATTACTGAAGACATTCAAGTACTACTGGTAGAAAAAGAGGCTGACGAGGGGGATTTGGTGGAAATGGCATTGGAGGCAAATCACATCAATTCAGAGGATGCAGCGCAGTTGAAAATTCTGCTGAACTTCCAAATTTTATACAAAAAGTATACGGAAAGGCATAAAGTTAGCCGAGCAATTAGAATCTTATTTTTTGAATTCAGATTATTCGATTGAAAGGAGCCCAAAGTTCAAAAGGGAGCTATAAAAATGCTTAGTTCCATACGATGAAATTTACAAATATCTATCAAGCAAAAGCAAACAAACCCAGATTAATGATTTTTAAAGAGAGCAGAAAATACACGAATGGTGTATTTTTGTTAGTTTTGTTAACGAAATGGTGTATTTTTGTTAGCTCTTGGAACGTAACCTACTTTTGGAAACTGGTTCTCAGTCCCGTATATCGCGGTTTCGCACTACACGACATTTTATAGGAAACTAACTACTGTGTTATAAGAGGGTTACCTGTAGTTTTAAATTTAAAAAAAAATAGTAATAAATTACTATTAATACATTTATTAATAATAATATAATAATAAATTTCCAAACAAATATTATGTTTGATAATGTACAGTAAATCACAGGAATTAAATACAGCAATCTACAATTGATTAAGAGTATTTTGTGTAACATTTCCCACAGTTTATTGTCAAATGCCTATGTTACTTCACCCTATGTTGCTGCCAACTATTTGTAATAAATATCTAGAACGCTTATTTCTTCCCTGACCTGTGGAGCAGGTACAAAGTTCGTTCACTACTGAAAACCCACTCTGACACCAGCACGATCAATTTAGACCTATCGTCACTGTATTCTCTCTCCTCATGATCTTGGAGAAGGCACTGCATTGCTCCCGACCGTATCGTATAAAATCCTGCCGCTTTGCTGCTAAAATACATTCTGCTGCAACAGAAAAATCAGCCACCACTAATCTCGTCTCTGTATATCACCATATCCTCAGTGCCGGTGCCCTGAAAGGTAGGAAGAAGCCTACTGTGACCTATCTGGATATTCAATCAGCCTTCGACGTAATATCGGTACTTCAGCTCCTTTTCCCTTCTCCAGCATCATTGCCACATTCATAGGGACGTTCAGTGGTTTGTAACTGCCTTTCTGTGTAAGTATATATTGATCCTCACCGATGATAACCACTTTCTATAATATGATATTTATGCCAGTGTACTCCAAGGAAGGGGAATTCTCTCCCCAGTGCTCTTTACAACTGCCACAGTACTTTTAGTGATTAGTAAAAGCAACTGTCCAACTTATGCCGATGATGTCAAGGTATTAGAAAAGATTTCCTCATCAGATACAGCTATGATGCTTTCCAACGAAACTGAATGAGAACTTCAGGCCTTGTCAAGATACCACTCCGCATTTAACCTCTATATAAATCCATTCAAATCTGTACAAATCGTCTTCTCATTGAAACAGCAACCAACACCCATTGTAACCCCCTAAGATATACTGTAGTTGAATTCCTTTCGCATATCATCATTCTAACTCGAGAGTGACCTTTAACAAGATGTTCTATCCAGACCACAGTGGACAAGTAGCAAAAAAACTTTCGTTACTTCAAATATGTCAGATAACACCTCCTCCGTGTAAGTAATAAAGCTCACCTTACAAGATATGTGACATAGCACATCTATTCCGCCATCCTTTATGAAGCAGAAGTGCAGGCATCAGCAGCCCCAACAAACATAAAACCTATAGAATTCTGAGGTATAAACTCTATACCGCAGAATTCTAATATTGGAAATGGGCAACACACAGACTTTACCTCCTCCCAGCCACGTGATATGGCAGCTGCGCTCACGGCTAAAACTCCTCATTCAGGGCCAGCATTTTTGCTTTGTGCTGGAGATAGCGGCGGGAAGGTTCTCAGATCCAACACGTGTGATATGCGTCTGATTGTTTCCTCCACTAAGCCTACGCTCGAGACCTCGCCTCCATACAACAGACAACCGCCTAGCCTTGGAAGACAGGTTCCTACTTAAGGAGATGCTGCCCATTATAAACGCAATGGATGACCCCTCGACCTAAACAAGGACAAGACGAAGCGACATCAACGAATTATGAGTTCCCTGTCTATCCCATCTCAGCGGTAGACCCCATGGTGTTATAATCTCCAATTGTATTCCTAATTTCTTTCCGGTTCTTAATCTAACTTATTTGTACTTGTTATTTAGAATTGTAATATTGTAATCTAATCTAATCTAATCTAATAATGTAAAATTGTAATCCCTGGTATCACGTTCACCGTGGTGGAAACATTGTATATACTGTATTTCTATACAATGAAGATGATGTGAAAGTATTTTGCACAACAATAGACAAAAGGAATTTATGTAAAAATACCTTCTGCCTAATGTACAAGAATAAGGTAAAAGGTGTTATGTACAGTTCAGTACATTAAGGTGAAGTGCAAAAGCCTATGATTTGGATCTGAGATCGTAGCCCATGAGGTTTCATTCCCGGTTTTTCTCTTCTTCCTTCACTCCGTTTCTTTCCGGAGAGTGGGAATAATATTCCCTTATAAGGGAAAGAATGGAAAGACGAGGGCCGAACAGTAATTTTTTTTTATTTTTTTATTATGTAAATAAATAAGTTAAAGCCATATAAGAAAAGTTAAAATATATCAACAAAGCATGAAAGTTTTTTTCATTCTGATGAAATTGTGTTTTAAGTGAACACAAACCAGAATTACTTAATTTAAACAGCTAGGCCACTCTTTACAATAACAATATTCGTAATTTTTACTGTTTTCATCGTATATTTGATTACTACACAACCCATTCAATTACCATTTTGCCAAACTCCGTATCTCACTCTGCCTCTTACCTCCTCGATCTTTAAACTCAAAAATTTGATGGCGATGCCACTTTAACGTTCAAAAGCCATAAACACATAAATCTACTTGCAGGCGTATAGTAATAATTACATGACGTCATAGGCTGAAAGTATTATAGCAGGCAAAATCTTGGATCTGCATCCATAAACTTCGTAGAAAGAAAGTCTGAAATGGGACTAATAATATTAAGTGCTCCATAGATTTTATTAACGTTGTGCGCTTTCTACAGGTTTTACTGCAGCTGGTGAATGCAGCATTTTATTGCAAGCAATAAGAGAAAATGCAACTGTTGGAAGACTAATTTGGCAAATCACACACGGGAAGCTGAGAAAAGCTTGCGATGAATCTTTGGCCTTATAAATGTCTCAAACACAGTTCTGGAATAACCATCATGAGGGGAGGGGAGGATCAGTGGCCAAGAAAAAGTGAGCTGAGCAGACTTCCGGCAAAGTTGCCGTACATGAGAATTTTGGATTGTTTAAATAACCGTAGAGGTAGCTAAGGCCATGAGGCTTTAATATATTATGTCTGTAAATTGTTTTCTGTGGTCAATTTGCCTTGTAGTAGTAGTAGTAGTAGTAGTAGTGGCACTTGATGCAAGAAAGCAAGTCTAGGAGCTTATGCAGCATCAGCCAAAAAAAAAAAAAAAAAAAAAAAAAAATCACACCATACCCTCCAATTGCCTGTCCAGTTCCTCCTTAAATTTATTTAACCTATCAACTTCCACAACGACAGATGGAAGTTTGTTCCAGCAATTAACCACCCGCTGGCTAAAGGCAAATTTCCGCACATCTATTCTGCATCTATCCTTTCTTAATTTGAACTTATGTCCCCGTAGGTTCGTATTCTGAACAAGTAGGAGGATCCCATCAGAATTCAGCGTGCTCAACCCATTCAAGGCCTTATAGACCTCAATCAGATCACCGCGCAGGTGCCTAGTCTCCAGCCACTGCAATTTGCAGAACTTAAGCCTCTCTTGGTAAGAGGATCCCTTCATTCCCCTCACCAATCGTGTTGCTCTTCTCTGTACACGCTCAAGCAAATCTACATCCTTCCTAAAATGAGGCCTCCAGACCTGTACGCAGTACTCAAGGCGTGGCCTGACCATTGCCTTATACAGAGGGACAATCACCTCCTTTTCCCTGCTAGCAAAATTCCTATATATCATTGACAAAACCCCATGACCTGCCCTAGCAGCCTGTCTACATTGCTCAGAAAACTTCATATCTGACTGCACAATTACTCCCAGGTCTTTTTCATTTTCTACCACCTTAAGTGTAGTACCACACAGTTGGTACGTTTCTCTGGGGTTACTTCTACCCATATGCAGTACTTTGCATTTGTCAAGGTTAAACTTCAGTTGCCACTTCTTAGCCCATCTGCCCAAATTATCTAGATCCTGTTGCAGTAGCACACTGCCATTACTGTCATTAACAACCCTGCCAACCTTCGTGTCATCTGCAAACTTCGACATTAAGCCTGATATACCTTCATCAATATCATTGATAAATATACAAAACAACAGTGGACCCAACACCGAACCTTGTGGGACTCCACTAATAACATTAGTCCACGAAGAGCAGCACCCATTGATTACCACCCTCTGTCTTCTCCCACTTAACCATCCTTTTATCCATTGTAGCAACTTACCCTTAATACCATTCTGCTCCAATTTGTACAGTAGTCTTCCATGCGCAACAGTGTCAAAAGCTTTCCTGAAATCCAAGTATATGATATCAAAATTATTTTTTGCATCCAGTTCCTTTGTGACCACATCATAATAACCAATCAAATTTGTCAGACAAGACTTTCCCTTAACAAACCCATGCTGTGTCTGAATTATTGCTGCAGTCTTGTCTAGATGATCCTGCAATGCATCTTTAACCAGTGACTCCATTATTTTACCCGGAACAGAAGTTAAACTAACTGGTCTGTAATTATTCGTGTCACCCTTCGAACCTCCTTTGTGAATTGGGGATACATTTGCACATCTCCAGTCCGTGGGAACCTCCCCTGAATCCAAGGATGCTCTCATAATTATGCCTTTTTGGGGTATGAAAAAGCAGTGCAACCCTCGATAGGGGGGGCGACATAATTCCAGCGCTGGTTTTATCACACCGTGAAAAAGCAGGGCTAGAATTATGAGAATGAACTGTACATCGAAAGGACTTTCAAAGCTATATATCTTCGATAGATCAGTGTGCAATAAGGAGTAAAGGCGAAACCAAGAAGTAATAAAGATTGATACAAAATGCATGAATATAGGAGCAAGACAAGAAAGTAGGAAGAAGACTGTGAAAACTTATCGGTACATGTCAGGAATGATTACTGTGACTATGTTTAACGTGTATTTCCCTCTATGGATTAATAAGTATCACCTATTTAAAGCGACAGAAAACATTAAACACAAGAGACACATCAGTTCTGATTATTGTACAATGAAAACGAGGTGTGTTACACTTGTCCTCGAGAATTTGAGGATCGTTCAACTACTACTCACTTTCTCCTTCTTGTTAACTTCTCTGGTTATTCTGGGCAGTTCTTTTTTCTTTTCTGTATATCAGAATGTAATGAAAACTCACTCTTCTAGAAATAATAACTTCGAGTTATCATTTCTAGAAGAGTTATAACAGCTAATCGACTCATCCCTGGTCTGGGAGGTTCTACGAGCTTCACGTTTTGGTGACACTGCAGTAATATTCAATAAATTCTTCATTATGTTCGTCTGATCCCAGTTTTACAAGTGTTACTGCTTCTGTAATATTTTTATTTTGTTTGATTTTCTGGATTCCTTCTTTAATCTTCTGAATTTAGGTTTTACTTTAAAGAGTAAGTGTTTGAATTTCACAATGGAGTCTCAATTTTGTAACTGACAGATTTCTTATTCGCCACCATTTCCTTTCCAGTCCCCCACCGGATATAAATAAAGCAAAAGTTATTAATGGGGGAGGAGACCTGTCGAAAATTGTTTTTTTTTTTTTTAACTGATAAGACTTTTCATTTTAATTATTCAGTAAATCCACTGCTATGTAGTATTCCGACAAATCACGTAATCTCATTCTCTTTCTGAAACTCTGGTTTAATGTGTGCGCTGTAATGAAAAGAATCTATAAAATCACTCTTTGCTCTTTTTACCTCTTCCGTCTCATTCGCTCCCTCTGTTACAGAAGATTCATAGCTCGAGTACAAAACGTACATATTGTACGTTTTGATTATACATGCTTGGTGAGTTGGTTTTCTGTTGTCTTCATCACCTGTGTCTATTTTATCTGTGCGAGCGTGTGTTCCCAAACCTATTTGTATGTTGTGCGACACACACACACAGGACTCGAACCCATACATGGACCTCTCCAAACAAATGGAAGACTGCAATATATCGCGCCAACTAATCTTCCAGGACAAACAAACAAACTGCTTTTTAGTAGAAATAAAAAATTGTTATAACCAGCGCTAGAATTGGAAAAAAAAAACTAGCAACTAGAACGCTTTTAGTTGCATTTACAAAATGTAAATATAAATCCAAACGCTTGCTATAGTATAAAAATGTCTTCATTAAGATACGAGAATGTATATCCAAAACAAAAAATAATCTATAAGCTAATTATTAAAATGGCTTGTTACCATACACCGTATTAATAACAAAACAAAACAAGCACAAAAATATGGTTTAAGAAAATTAAACAATATCAATTTAAAATTACAAACAATATTTAACAAATATTATGGAGAAAGTTATCAACTGTATCCTTAACAAAGTTGGCAGCGATAAAAATTAAAGCAATAATAAAAAAAAACACTAAAGTAAAGCAAAGCTGGTTATTAAATAATTTAGAAAACAGGGAGTAAAAAAATCTTTCATAATAGAACCTTAAGAGTACAAAAATATTAAATAAAATAGCAAGAAATCAATAAAGGAGTAACTTGGCCTCAAAATGACAAATGATTTTATCAAATACAGTACTAAAAAACGCACTGTGTCCATAACAACTAGAATAAATGTGAATATATTTTATTTTAAAATATAATTATATCAGTCCAAAAAGCCAATTTCAAAACACTGTAAACAAGATATCATGTTTCTCTGAATACTTTCCACGTCAGCATTAGATGCAGCTGCATGATTCTACCCTTGCAATGTTGCAAGTTCGTCATTTTTAAAGAATAAACTTTTAACTTTAAATAATTATATACAACAAAATCCATGAGATTCAAATCGGACCATCTCGGAGCCTATTCCGCTAGTCGTCTGCAGCGGATCCAGTGAAGAATTTTCACTGAATCAGTGGCAAAACTGGAGTGCATAATGCAGTAGTGCGCCATTTTGCATCACCCAGTCAGGTTTGTCTCCAGGTGATCAAGGCGATGCATTACCAAGTATGCAAGTAATCCTGTCCAGTTGCAGTGCCTTTAAAGACACCCGTTAAGGAAAATGTCTAACACCGTTTAAATTTCACATACCACACCATCAATTTCTTTGCTCCTTGTGTGGACATGAAGATCACTCCAAGTGTACTGGAAGAGATTTTCCTAGGACCAACAACGACAGATTTATTTATTCACCTCTTTATTCAGGGTTTATTCACCCATTCAGATAAAAGCTGGCCTCATCAGAAAACAACACCCCTTTCAAAAAAACGCCATTACTTTCAACTTTGTCTGGTAATCACAATCATATTTCGGTCCTCTGTCTAGATCGTCTTCTGAAAGATGATGAAGGGATTGGAGTTTATATGAGTGAAACTTCTGTGCTCCGAAGACGTTATGAAGTGTGTTGTTTGGATTATCTAGTTCAGCCGTCGTTCGCCTAATAATTTATTTTCTAGAACTTGCGTGAGCCTTCACCATGATTACTTCTTGAATTTATTCTAGAAGCTAGGAAGACCAGAAGGAAGTTTATCAGTAACTGAACCTGTCTCCCTAAATTTTTTCAAAAGTTTTACTATTGCAAATCGAGATATTTGATTTTCTTCCTCGGATGACTTTTACTGAAATATGAAGCTATTTCCTTCTGTGTCTATTCTTCACGTCTACACAACAGGATAATTTTTCATCGCTCCTAACAACATAATCATTATGTATGGGCAGCGCAAACCTACAACAAAAATAAAAAAATAAATAAATTAAAGTTTTAAAATAAAATCAGTGTACTGATTCCAGACAATATGGTTATCCGATATATTTATTTTGTTAATCTGGTAATTCAGCACGTACAGGAAATGGTTTCGACAAGAAAGTACAGTCAATACTGCTCAGGCAACGATGCAATGGTGTCATTCAAAAAGCAAATTCTCAATGTCCTTTCGAATCTTCAGACTTCTCGACATTTGACATCTGTTATTATATCATTTATAGGTATACTAAAGAATCAAGTGTATGTTCAGCACAATATTTGGGAAACTGCAGGACATATTTGAAACTTGTCGTGAACATCGTGGCCAATATATATGGAAAAAATAATTTGCTCTTAATTTTTCAATGCATTTTCACCTATTATTAATAAATGAATTAATTTTTCGTATACTTTATTTTATTTTGTCACATACTTCACAAATTACTGAAAGTAATTATATTTGTGATAAAGCATCTTTATATAGGCTTTGCTAAAATGTTTACAGCGATGTTACATGTATTTTGTATTTTCATCTTCGACTATATTTTTGAGTACCGAATAATTGCTGGTAGTAACTAGCAATAGACATTAAAAACTTCAAAGTAAGTGTTTCTACTTATTACAGCAACTATTATGGGTGATGTGGCCCTTTATACTGGAACGCATCTTTTCCCTACAGATCACTTAACTGAGCTCACCCATTTGCAGTAAGTGTAGTAAAGGAATTTGCAGTGAAGGGTAGTAAAACATTAAAAAAAGATGGATGAATTCATCTCTCTGGAATTGTGTACAGCGAATAGCTGACTTAGATTGAAATCATATGGCTTTTTCTGTTTCTATGGCTGCTCGATGTTAAGACAAAAATGTATTTGGACATTCTGTTACGAAGCTGCGGTCTGCTCCTAAGTCTTTTGTTGACGTCTGAAATTGAATCGATCTTTTTCTGAAATAAGAAAACTGCTAGAAAGCTAAGTTTTACATTTTAAAATTTAGAGAGAGAGAGAGAGAGAGCGAGCGATCATACTTAGATGTGAGCAAACATAACACAAACGGATTGTGGAAAGGCAGACAACAAGACGTCTCCAGATTCTTTAAGTATCCGATGAAAATTACAAAATACTAACTGTCTAGTTCTGACAAATAAAAGGGATTCAGAGGGGTTGAAAACGTATGATGGAGAAAGATGCTTATAAATGTCGTGCATAATTACTAATGGCTGGTTGCTTAAGTGCGAGAGAGAGAGAGAGAGAGAGAGAGAGAGAGAGAGAGAGAGAGAGAGAGAGAGAGAGAGAGAGAGAGAGAGAGACTTTCTTTGAATGTATCTTTCTTCCCTAATTTAAACATTTTCTTTTGCTTTCTGCTTCCTATTTATAATACTAAAGCTACCAGCACTGTCACAATCTTTCTAATTATCTGTGCTAACTGGTCATGGTTACCTCACAGCATTTTCAATTCACTTTTTTCTGTAAATTCTTGATCTTTTTTATTAGGCTAATTTTCGAATGGTAAGCAGACTTATGAGTGAATATGTGTGCATCCCGGAAAAAAAAAGTTATATTTATTATCCGAACCAAGCCAATATTTAGGGTAAACGTGAGGAAGTCCTAGGTCTAAAGTAGGCAATCAACGGAAAGAATGACGATATGTTGGTCATGCGCACAAGATAGTTGACTGAGAAGCACTGATATAGTTATAATCCTTTCGAGGCTTGCAAAATAGTTTTTGCGCCTTTGTCGTTATGTTGCAAATTCATTAATTGTATAATGGTTTCAGTTTTGTGATAAACCTAAATCAAGATAATGATGTTTTCCTGTTTATTCAATCCAGATCTTAAATCCGATTAATTATAGCGCCCGGGCTCCTTGATTTTTTTTTAATTAAATTTTTTCTTAACATTTAATTTCACAAAGAAACTTCTTAAATGCATTTTAGAAATGAAACCGAAACTCTTTACTTCGTGCCAACTTATTTTTATGAAATACAATGGTTCTTTTTCACAATAAGTACAAATATTTATAGACATTTAAAGTTTATTATTGTCAACCAGGATTTTACACTTTAGGTGAATCTAGTCAGCTATTTCTGAAAGGCTGTCGATCCGTCTCCTGGACAGGGGGTTTTAATTGTCATCCGCCATCTTAAAAATATGGCGGATGAAAATAATAGCGGACACTCAAATAATAAGCATCATCCGTTCCGAACCCATATGAACTCCAACCTTTTGGTTGGAGTGTAAAAAAAAAAAAAAAATATATATATATATATATATATATTATTTATTTATTTATTTTTTTTTTTTTGCTGGTTCCGTACTCAGGGTGTCCTGAGTACGGAATTTGCCGGCATCCACTGGTATGGCACACCCGCCGGTGGATGCGGGACTTTGTGCTATAGCGCACACTATTGGAACAGGCCCGGCTCCACATGCCGTCGAACGGGCGCCGGGAATCGGCTGTCCAGGAGACAGATGCTCCCTGGTGGCAAAATGGCCTGACATGGATACTACAGTATCCATGTCAGCCTACACACACTACAATACTGTAGTATTGTAGTGTGTGTGTTAATACTATGTCAGGCCCATTGTACAGAGATTCTTCCTTCACAGAGACATCAGGTGAAGATAGGCACATGCCTGGGGACCGCCCTAAACAGGGAACATACATACATACATACATAGTACATTTACCGTTTGATCGTGTCTGGCATGAGAGCATACTTAATTGCACTCCGTGGTGCAGCTAAGAAAGTTAGGATTTGTAGCAAGTAGAACCGGTGTTTTAATAAGGAAAACAAGTTGGCCTTCATCAGGAAGCAGAGGGCCTACCAGAAATGACAGAAATCTCAACTTTCCTCAGACCTCACTATATTTAAGAAAGAAACAACTTACGTCCTAAAAAAGAAAAGACAAGTAATAAACCAAGCTGGTTGAAGAGGGGTAGAAGGATTCTATCACACCAGACAAACCATCGTATCATTGATCAAAAGCTTGTCCAGGAATGGGTACATTGAAACCTCCTGCAGGCAAATTTTTCAGATCCCTCTCCCTCACAGGAGGACTCGTTACTTAGGGCACAGATGAACGACATAGAAATATCTAGAGAGACCGTGATTGATGTAATCAACAAATTACCTAACAAAGCTACTGTCGGACCAGACGGTTTCCCATTATTCATAGAAAAATATGTAGCACATACATTGTTGACCTTCTACTCCACATTTTCAGACGAATCTTACAATCTGGAACAGTTCCATCAATTTGGAGATCGTGCCATGTCAAGCCTATTCCAAAGATTAGGAAACCTAAATCTCCGAAAGATCTGCGACCAATTTCCATCAGTTGCTCTTTACCTAAAATCTTTGAAAAAGCGATTCAACCGGCAATTGCCCAGCACTGTTTTGGTCACAGGCCCGAGTACCTTCATACCGTTCTGCACAAGAGATCAAAAACTATCAATCTTCTAGTTACCCTCTTCAGAATCCAACAGGCCATCAACAACAAATCCCAGATTGACATCATCTTCCTGGACATTAAATCGGCATACGATAGAATATACCTACCAGCTCTCTTTACTATTCTGAAGCACTACTTCGGTCTGGCAGATACCTTGCTACAAATCTTGAAGTCCATCCTACTTCTCAGACATCTGTCTGTTACTGTCAACAACTTCCAGGTAACTTTCGACGTCACAAGAGGCATCCCGCAAGGGAGTGTGCTTTCAACAATCCTCTTCGCAGCAGTTCTGGAACCCTTTCCTAACTTGTAATTCTAACTTTGTCTTTTATGCCGATGATCTGAAGTTCTACGTGAGTTCAAACCATCCTGTTCAGATCCTTGATATTAACCAACAGGCGTCTACGCAGATAATGAAACTAGAAAACTATCTAGCCATAATTGGGTTGCATTTGAACCCTTACAAATCTGCTCAACTACCGTTAACAAAAAAAAAAAAAAAAAAAAAAAAGGAGTTAAAAATGATGTTAAAATGATGTACAGACCCAGGCCTCACCTGGGATGTTGGACTCACCTTCCAGCCTCACTTTGTCAGGATGAGACAGAAGACGTACGCGGCACTTTGGGCAGTGCGTCAGCCAGCGCTGCTTTGTCGGTACAATCTGAGGTGCATTACCCCTATCTCTCTACGCATCTGAAATTTGGTCATCTGCTCCTGCCTCCCATCTAAAAAAATACCTGTCTGGAATATTGGTTGCTCAGATGGATGAACAGGGTGGTGGGCCACCCTTTTACTATCTCCAGATCCATCCTCCAAGCTAATCTAGGGACCACTCCCTGGAGACTTCTCATCACGACAAGAAATGCGCTCATGCTAGCACGGCTCATCGCAGGCCGAGTAGATGCTCCATCTGTAGCCCCACAGAAGACAAGAGGTGAACGCCGCAGCTCCTGCCACCCTCTACGGTTTACACTTAAAAACATTGATTCCCTTAGGGGCACGTTTCCGGCTAACTGAATCCAACTTTACAATAAACTGGGCATCAACCCTGATAAGTTCTGTGTGGACAAGCTCTACAGAAAGGAATGCCTCAAGAACTGCTACCAACTATTGAACCTATGACGATCGCCTACACCTGGTCTTTGCCTGCTGTATTTTTTTTTATTATTTTATTTATTTATTTTTTATTTTTTTACTTCTGATGTCTGTTGCTATAAACTTTTTTTTTTTTCAAGCGTATGTAAGTTCAATTCTGTAAATATCTCGGGTTGAGCACACATACCCAAGAGTACATACTCTTGTGCACTGCACATGTGGTTCCTCGCACCTCAGTATGTAAATCTCTCACCCTCCTGGCACACTGCCGTCCCGGGGTGACCCACAGTTTCTTGAGGTTAATAAACGGATAATAATAATAATAATAATAATAATAATAATAATAATAATAAATGATATAAGTATGCTCTCGTGTCTGGCATGAGAGCATACTTATGTCATTAAGAAGCTTGTATTGTCCTATTTTATTGTACAAGGTCTTTCAAAATTATTTGCAGAATAAGAAAATTATACTAAAATCTAAACATTTGCAATTTGACAAATTAATTAATAGAGTCTGTCCCCAGGGGTCTGTGCTAGGTTCTGTATTTTGGAATTTAGTATTAAATCAATAGTTAGAGCAAAACATTCCATATGTTCACAAGATAGCATTTTCAAATGATCTTGTTTTGCGTGTTCCTGTGAAATCTAGGAAGGAACTTGAATTTAGAGCTGATATTATATTAAAAAGTTTGCAATCTTGGGTTAACAACAAGTTAAGGATTTCCACTGAGAAAAAAAGTTATGACAATTCTTAATGGAAAACTTAATTATGACAGGCCTCCTAAAATTATAATTAATGATGTGTAGATTCCCTTGGTATCAATTGTAAAATATTTGGGAATATACGTGGATGATAAATTTTATTTTTTTCCTTATTTAAATTATTTGGCTGATAAAATTAAGAAATATAGTTCTGCAATCATTCGCATAACTAGATCAGAGTGGGGTTTAAATAAAAGAGTTTTATTTTTATACTATAAAGCTGTATTTTTGGCCATAGTGTCTTATGGGGCATCAATTTGGTATGTCCGTACAACCATTGTGAAATTTAGACAAAAGTTATTATCTATTCAGCGTTCTATGATAGGGATTATGTTGAGGGTTTGTAGAACTGTTTCTACTAATGCAATTCAAGTGATTGCAGGTGTATTGCCACTTGATTTGCATATTGCTTACAGGGCATTCTGTTACAACTTACAAAAAGGCCAAACAGATAACGTTTATGAATATCACTACTGTATATATCACAGTAAGAAAAATATTACCTGTTAAGTTACTGGATATTTGGCAGTTGAGTGAGGGGGAGAGTGAAACTGGGTGTTTATACCAAGGGTAGAGTTTGCTATTGATAAGAAAATTGACAAATGGTTTTACCCTTTAATGGAGTTTTCTTATTTAATCACTGGACATGGCTCTCTGAATCACAAATTATTTTATTTTGGTCTTGTCAATGAGCAAACATACCATTGTGGAACTTTTGAGACATATCATGTTCTCTATGATTATATATTGTACTCTGATTTCAGAGTTAATTTGATGCAGGTAATCGATAATTTTACAAGTGGTAATGAGAGCACATATTTACAAAGGCAAGTATCTTATTTGGCCTTGCATGCTGTATGCTGTTAATGTTTTTAAGAGAAAAAAAATGCAATTTAGTTATGATTTCTGTATCTAGATTGTAAATTGTTTTGCTAAATTGGTATTTTAATTGTACTTTTTTTTTTTTTTTTTTTCTCTTCTGGTACCTAGACCATGCTACTTGTTGTTTTGGCCCGGTGCGGAATTATTTTTTATTTATATGTTTATTTATTATTATTATTTTATTTTTTATTAATTTATTTATTTTTAAATATATTTATATTTTTATTTATTCTATTTTATTGAATTATTTATTATTATTTTTACTATTTTTATTTATTTATTTATTTTTCTTTTGTTATTTATTATTATTATTATTTTTTTTTTTTTAGCTGCCACCTAGGCCATTCTACTTGTTAGTGTGGCCTGGTGCGGGATGATTTTCATTTTTTTTTTATTTTATATGTGTGTGTGTGTGTGTGTGTGTGTGTGTGTGTGTGTGTGTGTGTGTGTGTGTTATTTGCATAACCGCAAGTTATTGCCACAGCGCCACTACTCAGCTGTAGTGTACTGTATAAAAGCGAAGAAGTCTCTTCAAAATCATACAGTAGATGTTTCCCTGCACTGCAGCAGCAATGCCAACAACGTAAAAGGAAAAGGCGCTATTATTATCATCTTTATTTCTCCTAGGAGACACCCGGTTACAGCCATTGACTAGGTAGTGGGTGTAGATACATATTCTGTTATGCGACAGAGAATAATATTATATACAATTTTATTAGTGAAGCTGTACTATCAGAAGAGCAACAATGCAGCTGCGGCTATCAGAGAATTCCGGCGTCAGAAGCGCATAAGGCGTGGACCTATAACTGTTTGTACTGCCCGAAAATGATTGCGAAATTTGAAGCGACAGGACATCTTGGTGTTCCAGAATATCGACCTCAACCTAGATGTCCAAGTTGAGGTCGAAAACGAGTGGACTCCTCTCGTGTTGAAGATGTGGCTATGGCTGTCGTGGATTTATCAAATCAATCTCCATGTGGTAGCGCAAGTGTGCTAGCTGTTTCTCTTGAAGTGGACATGCCGTATTCCACTGTAAGGCTAGTAATGCGTCAGGTGTTGCGGTACTGTCCTTACAAGATGCACATGCTACAGCAGTTAAAGCATGGTGATGCAGATATTCGTTTCACATACGCACTTCAGTTTCTGGCGCGAATGACAGTGGATATCACTTGGCCATGGAACATCCTTTGGAGTGATGAAGCCCACTTCTGCTTAAATGGAAAAAGTGAATACGCACAAGTGTCGCATTTGGGCAACAGAAAATCCTCGAGTTATCCAAGAGGTCCCGTTGCATTCTCCAAAAGTGACAGTGTGGTGTGGATTTAAGGCCACATTCATGATTGGGCCATAATTTTTTTTGAACAGCTAACACCGACTGGACCCCGCACCTGTTCCGTCACTGGACAGCGATATTATGAAAATGCTGGCAAATTTCGCAATACCAGAGCTGCAACAACGTGGGTGCCTTCAGGATACCATATTCATGCAAAATGGTGCGCTGCACCACATTCACCCTTGTGTCCAAAGATTGCTAAGGCAACACTTTACAGACGAACGGGTCATCAGCCGGTGTTTTCAGACATCTTGGCCACCCCGATCACCGGACCTCACCCCATGCGACTTCTGGTTGTGGGGTTTGTTGAAGAACCGGGTGTATCGGGTAGAATGTCAAACTCTGGCAGATCTGAAGGACAGCATTCGACGTCGTGCTGGCTATTCCAGTTGACATGTTACGTTCTGCTGTAGAAAATGCTGTTCTTCGAATGGAAACTGTTGTTAACCAAAATGGAGGACACATTGAACAATTATAGCGCTGTTCAAGTGATTTGTATTACCACAGCGCCATACAGTGACCAATTTTGCCCAATTTTTTTCCATAAATGGCGAGCGCATTCTTTATTGTACCTGTTGTCCAAATTTCTCTTCAGTACGAGCCTTAGAACTCGCTACATAAGGATATTTTAATTTTAACAATCCTGTAGTACATTTACCAAGACCTTCGGCAACAGATCTCAACTACATCTCATCACTTTGCTCCTGGAAATGAACACGATTTAATTACAAATAAGGAAACTCTTGAAATCTTCCAAGAATATGCAAAAGAAATTTTTAATAGATGGTTTCCCTACTATCAGGATATCTGCGTTATAACTGACTTGTGATTTCACCCACCATCATTGACTGTACATGTTTTTCCTCTCTTTATACGATTCTAGCATCAATTCCACTGAGTCTTCTGTCCTGCCATGTGTCGCCCTGGCCAAGTCTACTTGAAAATTTATTATGAAACAAGTGATACCAGACTTTACCTACTGATTTCTCTAACGACTCGACTACTGCTGATTGCTACCCAAATACTAAGCTACATGACCACTGCTCAATTCATTATTCTTGGCGGTTTTTCCTCCAGTGGATGCGGGGATTCTTACTTGTCACTTTTGTTTGACAGTACGCGTATTGTTGTGATCCGCCTTTTCATGGGGTGGACGGGTACTAGGGAGCAGCCATCCTGGTGATCGCTGCTCCCTAGTAGCTAAGTGCCCAGATATAACAAAACAACAGAACAAGACACACATTTCGCAGAAATATCACTATAATTATATCTGGCCATTTCACATAGCTCTGTAATCATCAGAGTGTACCATGGCGGAGTTGAACTAACGTTTAGGTGCCGCTGTACATAAGACACAAAAAAAAAAAAAAAAAGTACCTGAGAGTGTGGAGTCTAAGGATACACCGACAAGGACGTTTTTATTTTCATCTGCCATCTAGAAACAATATTAAAATAATCTATATTATTCGCCATTCTGGGGCCACGGGTACCAAGCGATCTCAGTGCATTTTTCAAAGCGAGCTATCTAACGAGCTTTTGCCATTGTATATATTCTGTTTATTTCTAAATACCGTTTCCCTCATTTTAAATTTCAGTAGCTCTTTCGTTCTACAAGGAGTAGGCAAAGGCCCAGAAAGGAAAGAAACCTTTCTGTTTCTTTTCTTTATCACTAATACAACTAACAGCCGCTTGGTCACCTCGTGGCACTGCTCCTGCCTTCCCGTGGCGAGGCCGGTAACCTGGGTGGTAAAGACAAACCTCCAGAGCCAAAAGGAGCCGACATGGATATAAGTAACTAACCACCGTTAGAGCCCTCAAGCTCAAGATCAGAAATTCCTGACAACGACCACGACTCCAATCTTCCGAAGCGACTACGGACGGAAAATCAAAATAAAGACGTGCCAGCATTTCTTATAATGCACTCATTATCCACGCAACCTGTTGGCAAACTATCGCCTTTTCTTATACAGAAATGTTTAGAATCGGTTTATGGATCTCCTAAAATGGTTAAGCGTCTCCAATCTGAAGACCTTCTAATTGAAACTTCTAAGACAACTCACTCGGAGAAGCTGTTAATTTTACAAATTAACATCATTTAACAGTATTCCAGTGTCAGTTACGCCTCATAACACTCTTAACACCTCTAGAGGCGTTATCAGCGAATGGGACTTGTTATCCGTGTCAGAAGAAGAGATAATACAAGAACTCAGGGAACATAAAAGTGACTCATGCGCGGAGAATAATGACCAAAAAAGACGGCGACTTACTACCAACCAGGTCCATGATTTTGATATTTAGTACTCCGACTCTTCCGTCTTCTGTTAAAGCAGGTTATATAAATTGCAAGATTCGGCTCTACATCCCAAATCCCATTCGCTGCTTTAAGTGCCAGAAGTATGGCCATTCTCAGACGGCATGCCGAGGCGATGCTGTGTGTCCTATTTGTGGCTCTAAGGAGCATTCCCAAGGAGACTGTACAGCTTCCACTCCTACTTGCCCTAACTGTAAAGGAAGTCATCCTGCATTTTCTAAAGCATGTGACCTTTGGAAAACAGGGCAAACAAATCCAAAATATAAGGTGGAGCATAGCATAAAGTCACATACCCTGAAGCAAGGAAACAAATACTGTTAGCCATGCCTAGCCGATCATACGCATCGGTCACTAAAAACAGCCGGTCAATTGCAACTCAAACAGATGTCTCCATAGAACCAAACATTTCATTTGCCATTGCCACCTGGGCCAAAACTATGCTAACGTGCAATAAAAAATCTACAGTTAATAAAACCAGCAACAATCAGTGTCCCAACTGATGCCATCTCAACCTTGCCCGAAAGAACAAAATCTGTTAGTGTTGAAAATCATAAGACAATGAAACCACGCTATAACAACATGGAAATGGAGGTTCAGTCAGAGGACGAAGACACAGTACTAGAATTACATGCCAATGATACCATGGACACAAGACGCCCAACCTTTCCCAGAAATGGAAAATCAAAACAAAACAGACAGAAACCTCAGAAAAAACAGTCAAATCAATCTTCCTCAAATAAACCCAATCAATGAACAAATTCCTACAAAGGAACTGCAGAGGATTACGCAATAATATAGATGACCTGAATGATTTACTCATACAAACTAACGCATTAGGAGTATGCTTACAGGAAACATTTTTATCACCAAAAGTTTCACTCAAATTCAAAAACTATACAATGTTTAGGCGAGACAAGGATTCTGACTCTTCTTCTCGTGGAGGTTTTTTTTTTTTTTTTTTTTGTTTGTTTTAGTTAGTTGTTGGCGCATCGGCTTCTGTGGCCACAATGCACCTCCCAAGGTTTTTACAGTACTCTGATCCAAGCCCGAGCGGCAGGCACTTTACTCACCCGGCTAGCCCGGTCGGCTCTCGTGGAGGGTAGGTATTCTTGTCTAAACTACCATACCATCAAGATATCACCAACTAGAAACCTCCCTGGAAGTTGTAGCAGTTCGGATGGCAATGGGAATATCATTAACTCTTGCATCTGTTTATATACCACCTAATTATCCTTGTTCCCAGACTGAACTTGACCACCTTTTAACCCAACTGCCACCTCCTGTCTGTTTACCCGGTGATTTCAACGGTCACCATCCATTGTGGGGATTCTCCACTATGGATAAGAGAGGCCAATTAATTGAAACATTTCTAGATAACCATAATCTGACTGTATTAAACACTGGCTCTCCAACTCGTGTTCAATTACCTACAGGTACAACATCTGCCACAGACCTATCCATATGTTCAACATCTCTTTTGCCAAGTATGGAATAGTTGGTGTTGAATGATCCATTCCACAGTGACCATTTTCCCATCATCAGCTCAATACAAACACAGGCCGTATCATGCCCTAAAGTCGGCACATCTTGGAATTTCCACAAAGCAGACTGGAAAAACTACTCTACTTGTGTCCTACTCAACAAACAGTATGTACAGCAACAGCATATTGATGACGTAACCGAACACATTACCAGCCATATATTATCGGCAGCCGAAATTTCCATTTCAAAATCCAACCAAGGCAAGTGGGTACACCAAAACCAGTGGTGGAATCAAGATTGTTCCATAGCGAAAGTAGGAAAAAACCGTGCTTGGAACAAATTTCGCAAATTCCCCACTACCGCCAACCTTATAGTTTTCAAAAAACTGAGAGTCAAAGCAAGACAAATTAGGAAAAAAGCAAAACGTGACTCCTGGATTAACTTCGCCTCAACTATTAACAAAAATACTGACACTCGGATTATCTGGGAAAAAAATACAAGCTCTCAATGGAAAATTTCTACCGTTACAGTCTCCAATAATACAGTGGAATGGGCAGGACCTATCCTCTCCTACTGACATCGCAAATGCTTTAGCAGAATCTTTCTATAATTTACTTCCGCCTCTACCACTTATGTGAATGCTTTTCAGGGAATTAAAACTAATGAAGAACGTAAAAAAATTGAATTTTTCAACTAATCTCCTACTTCCATATAACCAGCCCTTTACTATAGCTGAACTCAAAGAATCCTTGAGTAAATCTCCAAATAGTGCAGCAGGACCAGACGGCATTCACTACAGAATGTTTAAACATCTGTGTTAAGCTGATCTGTACACACTATTGCTATTTTATAACAGGATCTTCTCAGAAAACACATAACCTCTCTCATGGCGTAATTCCTATATTTCTGCAATACCAAAACCGGGAAAAGATACCTCTCTAGTTCAGAATTACAGACCAATATCATTGACAAGCTGTTTGGGCAAGATCTTCGACAGGATGGTGCACAAGAGGCTCACCTGTATTCTAGACTCCCAAAATCTGCTTTCTGATCACCAATATGGCTTCCGCAAAAACAGGTCCACCCTAGATTTACTTGTCAAAATTGAACCCAACATACGTAACGTCTTCATCAGGAGACAACGTTTAGTTATGGTCAACCTGGATATTCAGAAAGCATTCGACACCACATGGCGTCATGGTATTATCAAAGATATGCATCAGTTAGGGTTGAGAGCTATCATCTTCAAATTATTCAGAACTTTTTAAAGCTACGTACCTTTCAAGTCAGATATCACAACTTCCTATCAACATCTCACGTTCAAGAAGAGGGTGTTCCACAGAGTTCCATACTGAGTCCAACCCTATATGCAATTAGGGTCAACAATATATTGGAAGATCTTCCGAAAACTATTGAAGTATATATGTATGCAGATGACCTCACCATATCGTGTCAATCACAAAATATGAATACTATCGAAAGACAGTTACAATTATTCTAAACAGAATAGAATCGTGGACTTTACGCAATGGATACCAACGATCTTGCTGAACAGAGATCCACTACCACTCATTTCTGCAAACTTCGGTCATTTCATCCTGATCCTGAGTTAAAAGATAAAAAATGTGTCGGTTCCTCTTGTTAACAGCGTCCGTTTTCTTTGCCTGATACTAGATAGAAAACTGAACTTTCAAGCACATGTGGCCTATCTTCGAACCATCTGCTTGAAGAAATTGAATATCCTTCGGTGTGTGTCATCCATGTCATGGGGCGCTGATCGGCATATGCTCATCCATATTTATAGAGCTCTCATCAGGTCCCGTTTGGACTACGGTTCTCCAGTGTATGACTCTGCGAGGAAGAGTACTTTAGAGCGATTAAATACCATCCAGCACAGTGCCCTTCGAGTTTCTCTAGGGACTTTCAGAACCTCCCCAGTCCAGAGCCTTTACATTGAAGCCCACAAACCTCCCTTACATCTTCGGAGGAAAACATTACTTTTGATATATGCCGCAAAAATCCGCAGTCTTCCCTCTCACCCTAATTGGAGATGTCTGCACAATACCGAATGGGACTCATTTTACAACAGTAAACCAAATGAAAACAGACCTGCTGCACTTAGACTTAAAGAACTAACTCAAACGTGGAATATTGAAATCGGCAATATATATATCAGGCCATAACATCGCCTGATCCACCGTGGACAAATATCCATGCAATTTACGATGACTATTTCCAACAGTGGGGAAAGAACACCTTGTCTACCTTCAATATCGCACAGTTACATGAAACTCACTCTGCTTCAAATAAAATAAACTATACTAAATAAAACCAGAACCAAAGCTGTGGCTCTCTAGCTTCCAGAAAAGCAGACAAGAAGAAACAGTTTTAGGAAGGCTCAGGATTGGGCATACTCATCTCACTCACCTGTATCTATTAACTAATGACAGCGCTCCCCAATGTACATCATGTCAAGTACAACTGACCATTCGCCATTTGTTAGTGGACTATCCCCACTTTCAAAACATCCGCTTAGACACTTTTAAATCAATTGCTAATATGCAGACATCAATACATTTAATGCAGATTCTGGGAGATGATCCTAATAAAAAAAGAACTATTTACTTTCCTAAACCGGATAGGAATATATCATAAAATATAGTTATTATTTCATATTCACCATAGAAAGGCAAAATATGGCCCTAGCAGCCTATGTGTCGTTAAACCCAACAACAACAAGAACATCACCCTTCTGGAAAAAATGGAAATTAGGCTCCATTAATCTACTTAAAACTTGTAGCTAACTATTTTCAAGACACTGTAATTTATGCACTTCTTATATACTCGTATCTTGGTACCATTCATCTGCCCAACTTTTGGGGAAAAGAAGACGGTACAAAAAAAATATATATATACTGCAGCCACTGAATGATCGAACAAATCAAGGAGTTTACCATTCAATAAAATTACAGCAAAAGACACCACTTGAAAAATTATCCTGTAGACAAAAATTCTGTTCTAAAAATACAAAAAAAGGGGGGGAAAATGCAAATTTCGACACAGCATCGCAAACTAAAGCAACTCACAAAAGAGTTATAACCGATAAACGAGATTAAGCGTCTTTTGGAGGAAGAAAATGACCTGGACCGCTGCACTCACTAAGGAAATCCAACTCACATGACGGAATCCACCCCCCTTTCTTTTCCTTCTCTTGACTATTAGAATTAAAGACATAGTAGTAAGATTAAAAACAGTTAGAATATATTGCAACATGAGTACGGCCAGTATAACGTAAGGCTAGTTTGTCTGGTTGCTGTATGAGAAAACCAGAAAAAAATCCCGCATGTCTACATGGGGATGGAGTAACCCTACCTTACTTCAATAAGCTGACCATCAAGAATACAAAAACGAAGATTTAGAGTTTGCTTGTAGCTGTGCTATGATCCATGTGTACCGAAAGTCGCATCCTGAAACTTAAGATAAAATTTGTCATAAGAATAAGTTCATTGCAGAAGCATATCCATGATAGCTTCCATGTATGCGAAAAACAAAGTAAATGGTAATATAACTCGGTATGTAAGGGTAGTGCAATGGAGGAGAGTAACCACAAAAAGGAGCGGGGCAACAGAAGAAGACAGAAAAGGCAACATGAAGAAAGATGAAGCAAAAAGCCAAGAAGAGATGAATGGAGAAAAGACAGACATAGCAATGAAAATCGATGAGTAGAGACGGAAACAAACTGAGAGGCAAACTAGACAAAGGATCGATGGAAAAAGAGAGGGGGGTTACACTATACCGAACACTCAAAACGACGCATGCGTCAGCTTATCCTTACAAAGAAGGACATATGGTTGGCTACTAAAAGATACACCATTGTCCCTGCCACAGAAATATAAATCCTTCTTGCAACGCTCCAACATTTTTGCTGCCTGTATGATCACGTGCACTTTAGAGAGCCCACTAGTGGGACCATCAATATCAATAAAAGTAAACCTTTCCCCCCCATGCTGCACACATGGTAATTGGATACGTAGCTCCATCCAGAATATCGCCATAGATTTTTTTTCTCACGCATCACGGTGGTGGCGGGAGAATAATGGCAGTTTTTATGACTAAATGTAGACGTTACCTTCGATATAAAATTGGAGTCACGTGTCTATCGCATCTATATCAATTCAACGTTTTTTACTTTCTGTTGGCAGGGGTGTCTAAGTAGAGTTTAACTAATTCGTGCGTAAGGGTAAGCTTAAGGCTGCGATAATACAGAATCTTTAAACTTTTGACTAAAAAAGTATTCTCAAAAGTTAAGTTGATTCAGGATCTTCATATGAACACTCACACCGTAGAAGAGTGCTCTAAAAAGGCTTCGATTCGACTAATACAATTGCTTGAAGTTTTGGGCGCAGTACACTGGGGAAAACAACACCGAGATGTTATTAAACGGGATCTTAATTACCAGTACGTTGTAAAGATTATTACCCACAAGAGAAGAAAAAAACTGATTCTAAGCTGCAAGTGAAACAGAAGTTTCTTTTTTAAAAACAGAGCAACGTATTTATATTTCAAATTTTTATGTACAACTGCAACATGTCTGTAATAAATATGACGTGCAAGTTAAGAAGAATTCGATGGAGAATCACAATATCTAAAAACATGGCTACTTTAAACTCATATCTTTACAGTTGTTTCGGCCTTCTCTATCTCTATCTTCAGACATAGTAGCAATCTTGATAAATTCAACTACGTAATTTCCCCCAATGATGAATCAATGAAAAATGAGATCCGCCATTCATGAAACCTTCAATACAAATTGTATGCACTTAGTGAATGTCAACCCTCCTAGCATAAGCCTGTACTTGGATAAGGGCCTTATCCGCGTTATATAAACAGATTACAATTATAAAAAAAGGAAAAGAATTAAAAATAATAATGAATGTTGAAAAGAAGAGCAACTGAGAAAAGAAGAGTAATGGGGAAAGAAAATGTCAAGGGAGGGAGGAGGAAACTGATATAATGAAAGAAAAAAAGAAAAATAGGCATTTATGAATGTGGAATAGAGACACAAAAGTACGCGTGTACCAAAAAAAAAAAAAAAAAAAAAAAAAAAGCTTTCTTCCTAAATGATTTACGCTGCATCACACATGAGGAAAAAATGGATTTTATTAAAGGCCAGTTTTAAGAACTACTTAAAGAGCAAATGTTAGCGCACTAATGGAATTGCAAAGTCCATTTACACTATGCTCAGCTGGTGTTCAAAATCATCTTATAAAGGATGATTCCAGAAAATAATTTTGTGACAAGCGTGCTCTCGTTTGTTCTGAGCACTCTCATGGAGAGTGCTCAGAACAGCACCAACCTGAATAACGAAAAGCAGGAAATTCCTTAAATGTGAACATGTCAATTTCTGTCCCTTTAATTATTCAGTGGCTGTAAAGTGCATGGTTCCATTCAGACATGTTATCGAATAATCCAATAAAATTCGGAGTACGCTAATAGTTTAAGGGTCGTACACGCCGAGAGGGAGTCCTGTCCATTTTATAGGTATACCACAAATTGTGCTATGATCACGTGTTAACGGCAGTATATAGTTGAATGCGTCATTCAATGAATGTGACAGTTGAGATATTATCATTACCTTGCGTAACGAACGCTGATAAACCCCAGGGTTGCATCGCTTACAGTAGTTTCTCTGATGCTAATGAGTTACGCTGAGCAATTTCCTACAGGTGGCCCGTAGAACAAATACAATGTAGTCAATAAACTATTAACATTCATTCGTACTGAGAGATGTTGAAAACGAACATACTTCCTTAACCTGCGTCTGTTACAACTTGCAATCTAATCACTAACAGAAAAAAAATTAGTTGCGCAGATGCATGTGAAACGAAAAATATTGATTGTCCTTTTTAAAAGGAGAGCGTTGTACTACACTTTCCATAATTAAAACGTTTCGCGTCAAAATTAATCAGTCGGTAAGAATACATTGAAATAAGCGTATCCATTGAATCCTCGAAGAACATTGTTTATAGAAACTTCAGTAACCCCCAAGCTATTACTTGAATCGAGTAATAGCTTGGGGCTTACTGAAGTTCCAATGGACCATAGATATGGCCGAGAGAATTACACACAAGTTCACTTATGGGGAATCTTAATGGAGGAACCAGTTTGGTACTTGGCATGTTAGTCTATCGCAGAACGTGTCTGAAGAACCACTCTGGTCCTATTGATTTTCCATTCACCAGCCAAGTACTATCGTTTTCCACTTAGCCACTGACATAACAGATTGTAGCAGCTACTGAGTCCAAACACCACAGATAGAACTCACATGACAGAACACTCCATAACGACCTACTTTTCCAAGCAATTGAACACAATGCTGAGCGAGACGTGGTTTACTGTGTTAAAGTATGGAGAGAGAGAGAGAGAGAGAGAGAGAGAGAGAGAGAGAGAGAGAGAGAGAGAGAGAGAGAGAGAGAGAGCACGCAAGCTCCATTGTTAAAAGAATGAGCCAGAAAGTCCGTATGTTATGTATGAGCACTTTGATATTCATAAGGTACTCCACAATGCCCTATTCCCTTTTATCTTACGTCAAAATGGAACCTGACTGACACTAAGGAATTCCTTTGGCTTCACGTTGGAATGATGAAGGAGAGACAGAGCAGCCATGCATCATCTTTGACGGCTTTCTCTTTTCTTCTTTCTTTCTTTATTGGATGTGGTGAAGATGTTTGTCTTTCTGTTGCTATGGTGTTAAGTTTTCTTTTCTAGTTTTGCGGATATGTGGAGTATCGATGGGAATATACTTCGAATATGCTGTGGATATTGGAAAGATAATAATGACCAGTCGCACGTTACTGACCGCTAAGATTTGAGGGTGTTTTAGTTAAATAAAACGAAAACAGGAAACGTGCAACTGCCTACTGAAGATAGACCAGCACACCTGACATTAACATAGGTTGCAATTACTATGCATAAAGCGGCAGAGAAAAGAATAATCAATGGATGAGTCAACAGGCGAAGAAAGAAAAATAAGAATATATAATGGTTGATACGATTTTTAAGTGCCTAGTGGAGCAGAAGTAATGAAGTGTTAAACCAATATTTTAGGGCAGCGATTTTCAACCGGTGTGCCACGAAGAATCCGCAGATGTGCCGCTGGAGTTTGAGGGAAGGTCGAAAAGAAAGGAGAAAAAATTGACGAATAAAAAAAATCGTCGAGGTAAATTTTAGAAGTATTATATATTTTTCATAAACGGTCGATAAGAATAATGAAAACAATAGCAGTTTAATAATAATAAAAAAAGTTATTACAATAAAATTCCAAGAACTTCGTCCCTATTGTTCCAGATCCAAAAATAACTCTGCAATGTACTTTTACCACCCCACCTTTCAACCGTGTCAAGCCATCAGTATCATTCTTCAGTCAGCTGTTGTTCGGATCGGATGTGTTATTCCATGTGAGTTTGCACTAATGCATTTTTGTTTGTTATTTCTATTTAGTTATTTTGTTATTTCTATTTAGTTATTTTGTTATTTATGAATTTATTTGACTTTTATTTTTATTTTTTAGGGCTTATTAGACATGGACAGATTTCTAATTTAAAAATGTAAGTTAGATGATGAAAATGAATCAAGTGTAGCTGGCACTAGTTCTGGTAGAATAACACATAGTACGGTTAGTGTTAGTTCTAAAACCGTCGTGCGCCAGTATAATGAAGACTATTTGTCCTTCGGATTCTTTTCATCTGGAGAGAAGAGCAGCCACGTCCTAAGTGTGTTGTTTGTGGTGAGAAACTGGCAAACCAAGCTATGTTTCCAAGTAAGCTGAAAAGACACCTTCACACAAAGCACTCGCATTTATGTGAGAAACCAATTGAATATTTTAAAAGCTTATAACTGATCAAACACGCCAGGCTGAACAATGGATCAAAATCACAACTATTCCTTAAAAAAGCTCAAGAAGCAAGCAATGCTGTTGTCGAAATCGTGGCAAAAAAGATGAAATCACATACAATTGCTGAATCAGTAATTTTATCAGCATGCTGTAAAATTGTAAATAATATTTGGCGAGAAATATGAAAAAAGAGATTTTGAAAATCCCTATGTCTAATAACACTATTAGTCGGCGTATACAAGATATGTCTCAAGACGTTGCATCACAAGTGATATCTAACATAACATTAAAGCCAATTTTATTTGCCATCTTGTTGGATCAGTCAACTGACATCATTTACAGGAAAAGCTCAACTCCTAGCATTCAGCAGGTTTGTTTGTAATGGAGATATCACTGAACAATTTTTATTTTGCAAACCACTTCCAGAAACAACAAAAGGCCAAGACATTCTTGATGTTGTCGACAGGTATTTCAGTTCTCACGATTTGTCATGGAAATCATGCATCAGCATCTGCAGGGACAGTACTCCCTCTATGTCTGGAAGCCTGCAAGGATTCGTCGCACTGGCCATGCAAAAGAACCCTAGCATTGTTTTTACACACTTTTCTGCACCTCATTTCAAAATCAGTAGTACCTGACCTCCAAAAAGTACTGGATGAGACGATCAAAATAGTTAACTACATCAAGAGTAGGCCATTAAAATCGAGGTTGTTCTGAGCACTGTGTTCTGCCATGGAAACTGCTCACACATAACTCCTACTGCACATGGAAGTGAGGTGGCTATCTCGAAGGCGGATGCTTTCAAGGTTCTCTGAACTGAGGGCAGAGCTTATAATTTTTTTTTACGTCTGTAGACTCTGAGCTGACTGATCTGCTTAGTGATGAGAGCTGGTGCAATAAAGTTGCTTTCTTAGCTAACATCTCCCAAGCCTTGAACACTCTTAACAACGTTACGCAGGGAAAGAATGAAAATATTCTTACTTGTACTGGCAAAATTAACTCTTTTAAGGAAAAATTAACATTGTGGGGAGCTAGAATCAAAAAAAGAGAACAAAGTTGAAATGTTTGAGCTGACAAAAAGTTGCAGACTGGACAAAAATCTTGTCGATTTAATTCTACAAAGTTTTTTTACTGCTGAGTAAAAACACTGAAAAGTATTTCCCGTCACTTGATGTATCTTCCTTGGACTAGGTAAGAGTTTGTGTTAAGTGTGTTCGAATCAGCAGAATTAACTGTTGCAGAATCAGATGAGCTGACGGAAATAAATACAAAAAAAAAAAAAAAAAAAAACGACAGAGGACTAAAAAGTAAAGCACTCATCAACAGATATGGTATCATTCTGGTTGTCTCTCCGACAGGAGTACCCCGTTATCACAAAGAAGGCGATTGAAGCACTCCTTCCTTTCTCTATATCGTATCTGTGTGAGCTGGCTTTTCTGCTATGAACACGATGAAGAGCAAGAACAGGTCGCGGCGCCTTCAAATATTGGAGGAGGACTTGAGGGTATGTTTGTCAACCATCCGACCTTGGACAAAAGACATCATGAGACATCACCAAGCACAGATTTCCCACTAATATTTTTATATAAATGATATTTTAATAATTTTAATGATTTTTTTTATAAATGACAACTTTTTCAATAACATCTCATTTCAATAACTGGAATAATAACAAATATGAACATAAATTTTAAAAATAAATCTTTTGAAATCCAGATCAATATTATTTTTAAAAATAACACAATGATTAGAATTTTAGACTCTAAAGCGTTTAGGGCATAAGCCTCAAGCTATGGAGGAGTCTGGACTATGTATAAATACAGTGCAAGAGCATCAAAAATACATAGCTATATCTGAATAAATCAGAATATTAGTAAAACGGCATCGTTTTAAGTTATATCTCATATTGTGATACCTTCAAAATGAGTTGCCATGATATTGCACTACTTCGAATAAGTAACGCTTCACCTAAAGAGAAGACTAATGTTACTTATTATTAGATGGATACCACCACCCAGACGGCACCGTTTCAGGGCTATTTGTATATGTGTGGAATAATAACTCGAATATCCACTTGACCCTATTAGACTTAGAAAAGCAAAAAGGTAGAGGGAAAGTAATAGTAGGAGTGGAAGAGGAAAAGAAACGATGTAGAAGAATGAAAGGGACAGTAACTCCTTCAACTCACACCACTGAAAAACTCAAAACTCCTCGAATAGGCAACGCTTCCCCAGTGGAGAAGGCTGTTACCTATTCTTGGAAACTCCGGACATCATCAGGCACCCCCCTGGTTCCGTTTCTTCTTCACCTAAGGAGAAGTCTTCTCCTTAGGTGAAGCGCTACTTATTCGAAGTAGTGCAATATCATGGCAACTCGTTGGGAAGGTATTCACAATATGAGATATATATAACTTAAAACGATGCCGTTTTACTAATATTCTGATTTATTCAGATATAGCTATGTATTTCTGATGCGCTTGCACTGTATTACATAGTTGAGAATTTTAGCTATTGAACTTTTAAACACAATCTTAATACTCGTTTTTTATGATAAAATCTCTCCTTAAAAAGACTGATGGTGTACCTTGACAATTTTAGCACCTTGTTCTGTGTGCAGTAAGTTGAAAATCGCTGCTTTAGGGTGTCAGTTATACATCAAATTCCAAAAAAAAAAAATAAAAAAATAAGGGGGAAAATGCGATTATATCAAGATCCATGGAAAAGGGAACATGGCAGTGGAACGCCATTATAGTTTTGAGATTCCTCTTCATCTCTGCAGTTCAATCCAATTTCAAAATTTAAATGATAATTGACTTATAGACTATATGATTCTTCACTTCATGAGATCTGAAAAACGCCTTACAAGATTTTATAACTTCCTGATCGAGGGATGAATCACTATGTTAGTGTTTGGAGATGAAATAATTATTTTTACTTTATTTTCAATGAATTTCTTTAAATTTTATTTTATTCAATTTAATAAAGTTAGAAACAGCAGTTAATTTTGTGTTTCGCAAATTGAAGCTTGGATAATCTGTGCACCTTTCTTGACAACAATTAATTTTTTTCTTCATTCCTAACTGCGTAGATAGTCTTCAAAATTATATAATGTCTGCAATGCATTACATTTCAGGCGAGCTCCATTTTTTTACTGAATTTTCCTTGTCTGTGATTAAAAGTAGTGAAATTAATAATTAATTAACCTTATTGGTAGTTAATTACTAATTAATGAACTAGTAATAAGTAAAAGTAATTGTTTTCACTTCACTGAACATATCGCATATACCTCAACATAACATTCGCCATATTTCCTTCTGGATTTTAATAAAAATTTAAAAGCAGCACGTATTTCTGTGTATTTTCTCCTCCCCTATGCGATTTAATAAATTAAACAAGTAGCAATATATTCCTAAATTCATAGTATAAAACCATCCCACTTTAATAATGTTCTTTACTTACTTCGTCTTGGGTCTTAATAACAATAAGCAAAACCTTTCACATACTCGTATATGAAAGGTTTTACACATAACTGGAATTCGTCAAAGAATGCTCTTAATCAACTAAAGTCTTCTGCTGTAATTAATATAATAACCAAACAGTAAAATAATTAATGATATATATATTTATAATAAAACGAACTTCTCGTTTTATTATAAATATAAAAACGAGCTGCTCAAAAAGAAACTCTTTTGCGAACTAAGAAAATATCGTTTCTACGGATCGACAAATCTTTATAAAAAAGAACTAAATATAAAATTTCATAAAAATGTGTCCATTGAGAGTTGAGTTACTACATGCGGACCGACAGACAGACATGATAAAAGCAATAATAAATATCTTTATTGCAATCAGTGACTAGTTACATGGATGCCTGATGCAATGTTCATAACAGCGACAATGCTAGGGGTATAATAATAAACTTCTTTATTGCTGCAAAGTACGGTACATGTACTAGAAACAATAATTCTCATCACGGCAACATGACCAGGAGTTTTACATTATATATGTAATTAAATTGGTAAAAATTACAGTTACATGGGAAATTATAAGTTACAAAATTAAAAATGTAAAACTGAAATTATAATAATAGGAAAATATAAAGAGGAACTGAACGTCGTAACCCAGTTTGGAGGAATTTATCCCAGTTCCACAAATGCATCCACTCGAGGAGCATGTGACGGTATTTGTAGTCTGTAGCCATTTTCTGCAGGTTGACTCCAACACGGAGCAGTGCCTGGATTTTGGGGAGTGCCTGGGCAGGTAAGAACCGACTACACAGTTTCAACCGATTGCGAATAGATGCGAACACGCCTAAAAACTGGTATCATATCCAAGCATTCATATAGTATGTGTACGGAACAGGAATGTGTCTGACCTAGACATTGCCTTATAAGCAAAACCTTTCACATACTCGTATATGAAAGGTTTTACACATAATTGGAATTCGTCAAAGAATGCTCTTAATCAACTCAAGTCTCTCTCTCTCTCTCTCTCATACAATACCGTACTTAAATCAGGTTCCGTAAATGCCAATGGATACCTGGCTATATTGGAAGACAAATTGCTGCCAACCATTAGAGACCATTTCATAAATATCTAAATACATACAAATACATAAATCGATATATTCAGTACATAGATCCACTTAGTCCAGTGGGAAATGTAGTCAATGATATTCCAATGAATCTCAAAGATGCTCAGGAACTAAAACCCCATTAGATAGGAAGCTCACTAAAACGATATCAGTCCATCAATTATAAAAAAAAAAGTGCACACTGATAAAGTACAGACTTAACAGAGCATATGAGTGCTGCACGCAGTTTCTCGTTACTCCGTACGCAGGCAAAAATAATTTTTTTAAAAATACTGACAGAATCTGTTTCATCCTACAGTTTTATAGATATATTAATCGAGAATCTTTATTCTGACCTCTGTTAATGCGATCTTTAATATTTTAGTGTCAGCATTCTTTATTTTGTTTGTTTGTGTGTGTGTGTAAGTAGTTTTTTTTTTTTTTTTTTTTTACTTCTTTTGTGACAGTCTACTTTCCTCTTCAGCCAAAAATGTGGCAATTTTCCTTACGAGTAATCTTTCTTAAAAACGGGTAGGGAACCAATGGCTTGTTTTAGTGTTCTTCTGCTCCGTTGAGCTATTAAAAAACACCACTTAGGTTACAGACCTAGTAACAGTAAAGTATATAACTGATAATGGACTTCCATTACTCTGCAGCTTCAAGTCTAACAGTTTCCTTGGAAACAGATGCAATTATCAATGAAACGTCCAGTAATTATAAAAGCTGACAGTCGCTCTTCATCTTTTTCCCCACATTTCTATAGCTTCATTTTCCTTCACTTTTTTAAGGCTCCAACAAACATCTCCTTTGCTGTTCTCTTCTATTTATTAATATTTCTTTGTTATTACTCCGCTGTTCTGGGTCCTTTTTACTTTTTTACTATTTCTTATTCTATCTAATTTTCTTTATGTTCATCTCAGCTTTCATTTCTTTCCTCCTTTGTTCCCTCCATCCTCCCATTTGGTGCTGTGTCACTGAGGAGATAAAAGAAATAGTATCATGGTAAATAAATCGGTAAAAGATGAGCAACCGACAGAGAAAAGGGGAGAAAATTGAACTCTCCAACCGGAAGGAAGCTAAGGTCCTTAATAAGACCTTAATAAGAGTGAACGGAAAAAGAATCAGAGCAGATGAAGATCTGGGCACATAATTGTGAAAGTGAATCAAAATATTTTTTATGATAGTTTCACACACAACATGAACAGAAAATTTCTGTTTAAAAAATACAATCTTTGAAAAAATACCCGAATGGAAAAATACCTCGATATATCATAGTTACGAGGATAAAGAGCGGAGGATGGGAGCGGATGCGAAAATAATCTTAAGAAAAATCTAAAGAATACGATAATAAATATTAAAGGCAATAATTAGTGGACGAGTAAGAAAATAGTGCGAATCCACATCAAACAAAATAAGCCACAAGAACCACGACGAACGACAGGGAGATGAAAGCATCGCACGATATTTTGGAACTCTTTGGAACGACTTCAGGATGTTCAGTGTGCCTGTAGCAATAAGAATAAAGCACATTAACAGTGGCCTGCGGAACAAGATACATCGTGATATACAGGACCGCTAGAAGAAGACAATACTGTCATGGTAATTAATTACTGGAGTTTTGTAGTGTGCACGGCTCGTTTGGTTACTTGGCATCCATCCAACTGCCTGCTTAGACCAAAAAGATAAAAAGCATTTTGTTGCTTTTATTCTTATGTAACTGGTTGGCAACGAGTCTGATATGTTTTTGTTCCGTTCTTTGGGCATGCGTAGCTGTATGAGAAATTCTATAGGCTACGTCTTACAGCCATATATCAATGCGTGCGGTAGAATAAAATAATTACATCATATCCCATGTTTTTGGTGTCTTCATGTGATCAGCGTGTCTTCTCGTGCTTATACTATTTGCGGATCTACAACGCTTTGGTTATTCTAAAGGATCCTTGCAGAGTTCAACACTTCAAAACATATTGATGATATCTGGTTGTGCATACTACATACTATACGATTAAAAGAAATTCCTTTCCCCACCATTCTGTATTAGAAAGGTTATCTTGGTTGAACTAGAATATACTGCCTTCTAAGGCCGCGTGGGGCAGCCTGGTCTCTCGAATTCTTTCAAAAACTTGGATTTTTTTTTCATCCAATAAAACAGGAAAAACGATCATAGAATATATGCAATTTACACACATGAGATACTGATGCCTCATGGCCTTAGTTTCTTTTGTGCAAACATAAAATCATGGGAATAAATGATCGGTTAGTGAGAGAAAAAAGAGAAAGTGAAAACGGGGGATTTGGGGGAGAGAGGAGAGGAAATTAAAAGTGAGAATAGAAAGAGACGAAACCGTGTAGTTTCAAAGAGATTACAGTTGCTCATTAAAGCTAATTAAGGTCTTTCAAATACTCTAATCAGACCAAGAAAAATAACGAATTAATGTATTCAACAATTCCACTTCCTCCGCTTATAATTAGGTCGTTGTAGCGTTCAGTTTGCCTGAGGCTTGTAAGGATGTAGCCACACAAGACACGGAGTCCAGATAGCATCGTGTCATTGTGACAGATCTGCCATTAGGGCATTCCATTTGAACATTAGACAACGAAGAAGAGTTGCGCTCTGAGTCGTGATAACGCAGCGACAATAAGACAGTGTAATTAGCTAGCGATAAGGATTAACCTCTAGTTTAAATGTCCATTTGGAAGGATCCTGATAAGGAGAAAGCAATGAAGATTTGCGATACATTGAAGAACATCGGCAGAAACATATTTAATTAAATACTTGAAACCGGTTTCGGCGAAGGAAGATAACTAATAAATCCATTATGTTCTGCCACTAGTAAATATCTATTATGTGTGCTCTTGCTTGATAAACTCCCATCGGATTTGAAGGCAGTGAATTGAACGCAAAAATATCTCGATGAAACAATGCTAGGAAAGTTAGTTCTTAACACCGCCCATACGTGATACAGCAGTTTCGTTTCCGGGAGGGCACGCCCTTTGCTTTCCTTTACTCTATCTGTTAACCGTGGCGATGGAGTTCGCCATGACAATACCGCACACATAACGGAAATGACGTCAGTGAAATTGACCGTTTTTCAGAAAAATAGATAAAATCTCGCTGGAATAACCATATTAGAAAAGGACCCGAAAACTCTATTATGATTCATTTTGATACATTTTTAAAGTTCATGAATAGCTCAAACGCTAGATATGACATCAAACTGTGTAAACTCTCGCTCCAGTATAAAAATGGTACACAACTTTAGGCAAAGAAAAGGTGTTTATAGAGATTCCGTTGCTATAGTAACTGCAATAATGCGTTGTTAGGAGATAACGTGAAAAAGTGCAGGTATGAATTTTTAGTGCTTGAAAGAAGGGAATTTATGTATCATCTTCCAGTGCCTTCGTATCGGGTTTTCGAATATAGTGAATGTTTCAATAAATCTTTGAGAAATGAAAAAAGATGGTGTAGATTGCCACTACCTACCAATAAAATTTTAGCTTTTTATGTAACTCCAGATATTTATCGTTATTAGAGTTATAAGCAGCAGTGAATTTAGAAAGATTAAAAACTTTAAATCACCCAGGGAAAAACTGAATGGAAAGACGAGATCCAAATCTTTGAGTTTAAAGGAATACTACGAAATGGAAAGTACATTAAAGTTTTGAAGCCTATCTAAGATTATATAAATGTTCGGTTTTTGCATTTACGTTGTTACCAAAGACGTTTTGGGTTTCGGCGAGCTGCACCAGAGCAGCATGTCTCGTGATTCATCAAGACATACTAACGCATGGGTCACCCGTTTATCTGCATTCAGTCTGAATTAGCGCGAGTTAAGTAGATGATGTTTTGTGTGTTTCATCGGATTTTAAAATAGGTAATTTTACTGAGCGGTGAATTTACATCCAAATTTGTTTCTGTTTAAAATTAGCAGCGCAAATTTTAAAATTTGCAACAGAAACCCACGAAATGTTAAAAACAGCTTCCAAAGAAGACGCTGTGCCGTCCGAAGATGAAATTATTGAAGTCGTGGAGAGTGTACTACTTAGTGAGTGGCAATGGTTCACAAAGTTTACAGAGGTCCGCCTGTTCGTCGAAGGTGATCCATGCTGATGCTAACCCATACTTTGTTCCTTTCATCATTACTGGTAACAAATCATGGGTGTGTGGCTATGATTCAGAAACAAAGGCCCAGTACTCTTAATGGAAGACCACGTCTTTTTCAAGGCCCAGTAAAGAAAGACAATTCCAATCAAACATGAACATCATGCTTTTGTATTTTTCATTATTCAACACACAACTTCAATTTGTTAATGACTATTACAAAACAGCCTAATTTGCTAAGACTGTTACAAAACAGTCCTACGGCAACTGCCTGATGCTGTTCTCAGAAAATGGCCAGTAAAGTGTGCGAGTTAGGGAATTGGCGCTTGCATCATAACTTTACATATTGTGTTTTCCATTCAAGAATTTTTTGCAAAGAATTCCATCAGTGTGCACCCCCTCCCCATCCACCATACTCACCAGGTTTATCTTCCTGAGAACTTTTTGTTCCCAACTCTCAAAGCCCTTTTGAAAGGGTTTTTTTTCCCCGCTTGTTTGCAACAACTGAAAAAAATAATTCAGAAAAAGTATAGAAACTACAGCATTAAAATTTCCAAAAGAAGCCTATCAGGAATGCTTACAGAAGCGTTGAAATCGGTGTATACAGCGTCATTAAGAGTTTGGAAGAGATCAATACGTTTCATCATTTCCCAAATATTAGTTCAGTTCCCAAATTTTCTGATCACTCCTCGTATATCTACTTTTACAGAGTTTACCAAGCGGCGGCTATTGTACGCATGTGCGCAGGCTATTACACACTTTTTTTTTTTTTTTTTTTTTTTTTTGTAATTATACACTGTGTTTGGCTTTAAATTATACAGTATAAGAAAATAAATTCTGAAATTCTGTTTAATAAAAACAAGTCTCTAACGTGACCTAGTAATTCAGGGATGCAATAGTTTAAAGCAGACATGTTTGTAAAGAACCATAAATCCTACATCAATCAAGAAAATATTTTCAAAAAAGAAATCATGGTACATTTCAGGACACCTGATAACGATCTCGGTTAATAAATTTTCCAAGAGAACTGATTAAATTTTTTTATGATTTAATCATGTATATGGGAGTGCTATCGAAGGATGGATTAAAATCATTTAATTAAAAAGATTTGTGTAAACATAAAGTAATATGAAAAAGCTCCTGAAATAAAACATCATTCCCTTTATATAAACTCTGTCTGAGATTCAATAAAATACTGAATGTCGTAGAAAGCAATAGCTAACAGGAATCATTCAGCCTTGCATTATTAAATATAATGCGGACAACAGGAACTAAAACGATAACTTTGTAGTCGAAATAAATTATGGAAAAAAAAGAATGTTCTTTTATATCAATAAAGTAGTTCGTCGTAAAGTATTAACATCGTTCTTTAGAAGACATAAGGCTGGTTTTAAAGATATTGCTAGGTTTAGAGTATGAAGGGTATGTTGCAAAGTGTATCTGTATGTCAGCAATAAAGAATGCATTTATTTAAAGTAACCAATGTAATAATTTTCAAGTGGTTATTCAAATTTTAAATGACGGTATTGATTTAAGTGTTTGATTAAATAACTAAAAATAATAAAATTGGTTTTCGAAAATAATGTGGAAACTTACAAATATGTAATTAGTTAGCTAGGTATTCAGGAATGAAACAATGAAATCACCATGACAAACTGGTGAATAGAAAAACATACAAAACCAACTCACTTCGTGTAGTCGAAAATTTAGGGCAAATCATCTCTGGTAATGCATCTTTCTGAAGACGAATCCATAGAAAGCGATACTACACCAACGATATTTTATGATCAATAACTAAATCTAAGCGATTCATAAATTATAAAATAATTATAATTTTAAAATAAGGTAGTGCTAATTCTGAATGGTGCACAGCGCTCTCTGGCAACGGTATTCACAGCTATTAAACTCCTATCTAGCAGTCATTCTCCTTAATAATAGGAAATGAATATTGCATTAAGAAATTTAAAAGAACTCTTTAAATGTAGGAAAGGGTCAATCATACCAAGTCATCCGGAACCAATATTATGTCTTCCCTCTCCCAAAAAGTCTAACCAAAAATCGCACACCAATTATAGGCAAATTGCTGTTCTGAAAATCATGGTAAATGCCATATCTCCTATTCTTACTTGTTGGGCCACAGACTCTCATACCTAGATAGCGTACTGTCACCAACCAAATGAACACATTATTCAGAATTAAACGTGCCTTAAACAACAAAGAACAACGTGATATCATGTTCCTTGACATAAAGGCGAGCTGTTACGATCTGTTCATCCCCGCTCTCTACTTCATGCTATGCGACTATTTCAGAATATCCGGATACTTATTTAGTCTTCTTAAGGTTATACATATATAATTGTCATATTAGGGTTATCCGAGAACAACTCATCCACTCATGTGTATTATATCCATACATTTCGTGTTCTCTGGTCGGTTTCCCTGTTTTGCTGGACTAAAAACTCGAGTTTTCAAAATCCTTGATATCCCAGCAGAGACTGACTCAGCCGCATACTGGAAAATACCCATAAACGTTCCTCGCGTCACTGATGGGGTTCGAACTTGAGCCTTTTCCACCGGTGTGGGGAAGATGGTAATTATAACCACTGTGCTACTCTGAGGATTACGTGGCCTATACAATCAAAATTTTAATGATAAGAAATGCGGAACACCATCATGGAACTGTATGATCTAGAGGAGTCCTCCAGGAGGTATTCTCTCTCTGTCTCCGCCCTCTTTATAGACTCCTGAGAGCAATCCTTGCTATTCATGATAATTTTACTATCTACACTATCTTCAGTCAATCACACAGACGTGCAGCCAACTGTTACCAGAACTCGAAGATTGTCTCCATGCTAATGACCTCTTGATAAACAATGAAAAAATTACTCAACTTACTTTAATCAAGGAGAGAAATGTCAATAAAGTGACCATCATAATGGGTAACGCTCCGTCACCTAAAATTTAGGTATCACCTGGGACAAAGACCTCACGTTCTTATCCCATTTTAAAGCCCCTCATATAAAATCACATGCAGATATATGGTAATCAAACAAGAGATCTCTCACTTTCATAATTCAAATCTCGTCATCAGTGATATTTTCCATTACATAATGGAAAATATAGACCCATATTACGCTTCAGTAATATGGTCTTCTGCACCTACAACTTACCACTCAGATTCTTATCCCTTGAATACTGGCTCATAAAATGGTCAAATGAGATTGCGGGTCTAACAATTACAATCTCATAGTGCCACCTGCTTACCAATCTAAATATGCTATCATGGTATTATATTCCCAGGAACCTTGTCATCCTTGCTCAGCAGCTGTCTGGAAGCATCAACTCACCACATATCTGGAACACTATTTCCAATTCTCCGTATGCAATAAAAGGCATACCAATTTTCTCTCCATCAGCTCGAAATTGCGAAGCCTTACTTACCTCTCTGAATCACGTTTACATTTAATTCCAGCGAGGTATTGAAGAGATTAGCCATTGATCCACTGAAGTCGAGTAGTGACAAACCCTACAGATCGCCATACTTACGGATACTTCTGCCCTCATCAAGCTATAGGAAATATTCATTAGGAGATACCAAGCAACAGCCTTACCTCAGATCCATTTATGAAACATCACATGGAAGAAAGTTATGCTTTCTGGAGCGGAATTATATCGGGAGAAACTTTTTTGCCCGATATAAATCGGCTCTTAACTACCATGTCATGCACGAGTATTCACGCAGTTTTTAGTTGTTTGTAGATTTAGAGCTTATAGTAAGCGCACGAATATTAACGGTTTGAACCATGTATTGTAATTATTTATTTATTTCGTATGATGTGATCAATACAAGAAGGAATCAGTTTTTTCTTGCTTCCTTCGTGTATCGTGGCCGGGATATCCAACCAACCGATTGGTTCGGCACCATCGTGATATCCAGCCCGAGGCGGGAATCGAACCCGCGACCTTTCGGTTGCTAGGTAGGCACTTTACCTACCCCGCTAGCCCGGTCGGCATGTATTGTAATGATTACTTGTTCATAAATTGTATATATTATGTAAATAATGTACGCCACATTGTGTTGAAACCCGCCTCTCTCTAGCTGAATAAAGGAATATTTCTTCAGAAATAAACAGATATTAATAAATACATGTGAAAAAAATTTTTTTGCCAAAACAACTATCTCTCACAAAATTGTGATTACGAAACAACAGTTGTTAAACATACGATGTTGCTTTAAAATTACAAGTTGTTTTTTGGTAGTTGTTGGCGCATAGGCTTCTGTGGCCATAATGCACCTCCCAAGGTTTTTGCAGTACTTTGATCCAAGCCCGAGGCGAGAATCGAACCCGCAACCTTTGGGTTGCCAGACAGGCATTTTACCCACCCGGCTAGCCCGGTCGGCAATTACAAGACTAACTTAAAGAACCCAAAAATCTTATATAAAAAGATACACGATGAAAAAGAAAGCGATGCCTCTCTTTAAATAAATAATATATATTTATTTATTAATATGTATTAATAAATATTAATTAATATTTATAAATAAGGAATAAAAGAATAACAATTAATTTTTTTACATCACACACTGTTTTTAGATATATCTCGTTATTTTCACACCGGATATAATTTGACTACTAACTTGATTACCTGAATTATGTTCAAAATATCGACAAATTACATGGACCTTGAAAAACAATAGCTACTGAATGTGAGTATTCAACATCACATATCTTCTTTTTTCGTGTTTCAGTTTTCTTATATTTTATTTTGAGAGGGGGAAAAAAGATATACTAACCTTGGACTGGGGAAAGCTCGAGCCCTTTTGGCGGAGAAACAATGAACCATTCCAGAATTCCTATTCCCCATTCCCACAGAGACTCAGATGGCGTTTCTAACTTAAACAGATCACTTCTGCAGTCCACCGAAGTGCGAAAGACGCTCCCACCGGGGGTCTGCCACCACCACCGCCACTTCCCAGAGTCGGAACCAAACACACCGAACTACCATGTCATGTATTATTTTTGTTTCCTTTTCTTGCTGGCATCTCGGCGAACACTGTAATCACCTGTCATGGAAGCGTACAGTTGTCACAGCCCTGAAGAACACTCAGAGTTGGCGCACATTCCAAATAAGTGGCCTAATCCCTACTATGACATCTTCTTGTCGCATGACGGCAGCCCGATTTTAATTGTTCCTGCGGGAAATCACTCACCGGCGACCGCAATCACTCATAGCTGCTGTTGGAGAACACATGTGAACTCCCAGTGGTGGGGAAAAAATGACAGGATGTACGTGTGTGTGTATATACAAACACACACACATGCACCGATGGTTGACGATGGCCTGTCAAAAACACGTGGAGGTGGAACGTAGTACTTGAGTGAACCGTCAATGGTACCAAGGGATGGCACAATTCGATATGCACATGAGACTTTGAAATTATTAGAAGATCACGTTTTCCTGATTGCAAAAGTAAGACTGGTATCATCTACTGTTTTATGTTATTAAAAAATACAGGGTTGTAGTTTTTTTCTACACTCGAAGAAATAGGATCATTTTAAACACGGTATGTTTAAACAGAAGGAATGCTGTCAGTTCTCAGTTTTTCGGTACATACGACAACAATAGCTGCACGCCATTCTACCATGCACTTATACATATGTACAAGTCCATTTTTTTCCCAAAAAGAAGGGGGGAGGGAACGCTCACGCAACCTTTTGGCTAGTAGCTTCAAGAGAACACTGAGGCTTTATGAGAACTCGCTACTGATGTCCTAAGCGTGAGGACCAAGTTCCTTAAGTTATAAATAGTAAGCTTCAAAACATGTTATATTGGTAATGACTATAAGCTGAAGACGTGAACTTAATTTTAATTTTGTTAACGTATTCCACATTTCTTTTAATATCGCCAGCAGAATGGAATTCGAGCAAAAGCCAATACTAAATGTACATCGGGAGAGAGCTAATTATCCTTACCGATTTTAAGAATTAAGTACGGTTGACTACTGTTAAACCTCGTCATCGTCTACGTTCCCTTAATGTCAATACGAATTACAAACAAAGGAGGGCAACCTCCTTGGGAGTACTCCTAAGCCGTGTGGGGAAGCTACAATTACAGGAAAAATCCAGGACTGCGAGCCAGCATCTCCGTAGACAAAGTTCACATTCCTACACGACAACGAATCGAAAGGAAAGTTTGGGGAGGGATGGGGCAAGAAAAGGTCGAAGCAGAAATCTCGCCGTTTGTTACGGATGACCGAGACACTTTTACGTCGATGATGGAGGGTCGACTTAAGACGCCCGCTTCTGTCGCTCCCACGACTGGTTCTGAGAGACGGGGGTTATTGGCGCGCAAACAGAGAAGCGAACGACATCAGTCCTTGATTGGTCGGTTGGCACTAACAGCGGCTCTGGCATTTCCCCCTCGTTCAACAACGCCTAGCGCCGCCACTGCGATACGGGAAGCAAGAGCGACTCAGTAATCTGGTGGCTGTTATCAGCAAGCCTTCTCCTCCTGTTTCCTATGAAACTCTAACTGGGAAAACAGCCACACTGTTGAACTAATGAAGCGCACGTAAAGGAGAATAAGGGACCAACATCTCCATTAACCGAGGGAAAAAGAAGAGAGACTCAATGCCATGATAACTACTCGAATTCCTGCTCTTTAAGAAATATTTCGGATAGCATTTTTTTCACTACTGTTTTCTTATATAAGATAGTGCAAAGGTAGATAACCCCGTTTGGGCTGTAATAACTCTGAATATGTGAGCGACATTTGACCGTAAACGCCACATTTATAGTACTGTATTTATTTGTTTACAGGTTCTACCCTTATTTTTAAAAACGTTTTACGCAAGTGGTAACGTAGTTGATGCATCCCAATCAAAGTTTACATTTACCGAAATTATGGCAGTAAGGGCATTTTTGGCTAGTCCACGTAAACTCAAAAGCTAGCCATCTGCAGCAACTTCTTTTCAGAACTAGCTTGAATGGAATATCAAATGATATCAGATTAAGAGGTGATCGTCTTAAGCTACTAAACGCTCTGAATGAGAGACGATCCACATTGAGGATGGTCATTTTTAAGAAAATTGTTTCAGAAAAGAAGACATTTTACAGAAATGACTTCTCGTGATCATTCTTTGGCTGATCTAGTTCTGAAGTTTGATGAAGTTGAATAAGATGTGTTTCTTATGACCACCAGAGTCTACTCTATAAACACAAAGATTGAATGTTCCAGGATTTGGTTTAGCATCATCACTGGATCTTTCTCTTTTAGCGACAGTATTAGAAAGACTGGTTATTTTGGAGCATTAGCAACTAAGGCCTTATTGCTCCGGGAATATGCGGTGGTCATTTCCTGACCTTTCCGCATCCTCCGTATTTGGTGGTGACGGGCTCGAACCCCGGTCTAATCAAGAAGCGTGTGCTACTCACTGTTGCTCCTTCCCACCTGGCTACGGAGGCGCCTGTATTAGAAAGAAAAGTTAATGATGCCATAAAATAAGAATTCCAACTGTGATATTGCGACATAAATACGAAGATCAAAAGATCTGACTCATTTCCGGGAATCAAATGAAAGGCAGGTTTAAGAAAAACTAAAGAACCGTTTTGAAGGAATTTGTACCAAATCGAGAGGTGCAGAAGTATCTCGGTATATCTGCGCCAGCGGATACAAGTATCTAGAAGTCCGTTCCATATCCCAATCAAGAAATCCTGTGCTGCGCATGTGTTTCCCTTCAAATTGGCCCACAGACAAAACACAGTCTCTAATCGACGTTTAAAAGTAAACAAAATTAACCGACAAAAAGTGTATTTTTTTATTAAACGCTTTATTTAATTCTAAAAGCGTGCGCTCATTTTGTAGCAGCCTGTATTTCTTTCTTTTTGTTCATCTCTCTCTCTCTCTCTCTCTCTCTCTCTCTCTCTCGGTGTGTGTGTGTGGGGGAGGCTTTTTTCTCAGTCTATTTTATGATCTTCCTTCTTGTTTTGCTAGTTCTAAATTATTCTATATTATTTCTATTTCTTTGTTGCCTTCAGCTTTCTTAGATTTGTTCAATAATTTTAAAACTTTTCAGTATTTCTACCTTTATTTAGCTGCTTAAATAGCTCTCTTTTCTTCATTCTACTTTATTTCCTACTTACCCATAGTAATGCTTAATTCATCATTCTCAATTCCCGTTGAATACATTTTGCCATATGCTGACACCTTTCCTAGTAATTTTATCCTTCACATAGATATGATTTAAGTTCCATAAGTAATGTTTGTTTTTACGTAACTTAATCGTACTTCGGGAATCTTAATCTCTCTTCTTTTCATCTGTCTACGTTTTAGATGAATTTCAGTCTGAATGAGCAACCAAGGGAGATGGGAAAAAAGGCTAACCCAGGAACAATTTAGAGAAGTTACAGGAGAAAGAACCATTTAATCGAAAAGAGGGTTTGAAAATGAACGGAAGGTATCATCAAAGCGGCTGAGTTAAGACTGTATTATTGAAAGCCTTTAGGAATAAATTCTTTATTTTCTTGTGGGAACCTTCGTGTTTGATACTTTTTCTGTTTTGCTTTCATTGCATTTTTTTTTTTTTTGTGTCTGTGCTCTATATTTCATAGTGCCATAATCTCTCTCTCTCTCTCTCTCTCTCTCTCTCTCTCTCTCTCTCTCTCTTGTTTTTCCTGCTATGGCTTTTCGCGCACTTTTAACATAGCCACGGTTTCCTCTTTCTTTCTTTCTTTTTTTATTTACTAGTTAAAATTCCTTAAATTTTACTTATTTGTGAATTATAATCCCTGTCCACCTGGAGGAAATAATGTGAGGCTGAGGCTAACAATAGCCAAAGTCACGCGATACATTTCAGCAAGACTTCGCCACGTTTTGTTACGAGGTGGGTATTGTGTTGACGTAATGAAGTTAATGATGATGTTTTTCGCGAGACAAGCTTCTTTTCAAGCTAGAAACTAAATAACCTTAATTGTTCCAATCCGTGCGTTCACCTTCCACGTTTAGTCTCCTTCTTTATACTCCGGTTGCATATTAACAGAAAATGTATTTAAACAAAGATGATTAAGCTTCTCATCACGGGAAAATCGTATTTCAAAATCATCTTCATAACCTAAAACTTCAAACATCCTTATTAATAGTTTAATTTAATGAAATAAATTTATTAAATTTCTTTTAATAAATGAAGGTTTATTAAAAGAAATTGTGAATGTGAATTTTGTTTGTATTTATGGTGCATATATTGTATTTATAAACGTTTGCTCTGTTTGACGATTTAAATGTAAAAGTAATATACCAGATATTATTACATGGAGTCGTACACAAAAAGCACATTGGGAACAACAAATGCAAATAAGAAAAGAACAGTGTAAGGCGATTATTTAAATGAATAATGGACTACAGCCAAAAAAAGAAAGGGGGAATGTATATAACCTTAACTGAGCTTTCTGAACAGCACAGTGACAATCCAATATAGAAGTAACTATCGACAAAATTTTAACACTTCATGAACATAGATATAATCTCTAAGACAATTTTCTTGAATTAAACACATTTTCAAAAGTTTTTTGAATGATATTGAATAAGTGAATAAAGGATACTATGCTGAAAAGTAAGATGATATAAAAATAGTGAGACTAATCGACGAAGTAACGTGAGCTGAGCTCTTTCAAAATGATTTGGGCAGGACCTATGGAAACAAACAGGGAAATGGCAGCTGCGTTTTAATGCTGCCAAATATAAAGTTATACATTTGGGAAATAATAACCCGAGAAAAACTTATACACTAGATAGCGATATAGCTGAAGGGTATAAATGAGGAGAGAGGGGTGAAGATTAACATAAAGCGTAAGCAGATGGTGGGAAGGCACAAAGTATCTTATCGAGTTTATAACCTGGTTATGTTATACAAGTAAATGATGTATTCAGTCTAGAGATTTAACTAAACAAAGCCTTCGAACTTATTGAAAGGGTTCAAAGACGGATAACCCGTCTGAGGAGAACAGCAAAGGAATATCCACAAGGAGAGACGCGACAAAGACATGGATAACAGAACTTGGAAACCATACCGGGGGGAAAAGAATCTAAGTGATACGAATAAACCAAGAAGCAGCTCAGAAGTTTGTTTCATTAGCTTGTTCTCACCCAATGGAATAAATAAATGCCTCAATAAATGGTCGAGGTTAATAGTCTGGTAAAATGTAAAGGGCGGCTGGTCAGGAAGAGTACGATAACACTGTATACAATTTTATGGACAGTTTTGTTTTGTTTTTTATTTGTTGATACAACAAAAGCCTAGTTTCTTTGCATCTTGTTTATTTATTTTGTATTTTCCTAAACATAAACGGATTCGACTGTAAAAGAATAAAAAATAGTCGTTCCCGAACAGGATAATTCCATAAATAAGACCTTTCAAATTCCGGACCTTGTACTTAACTGGATGCTGTCTTGTCGTTCATGAAGAGTAAGATGGTTTTACCCATTCAATTATGTTTCTGAGATGCAACTGTGGTCATAAAGCTTCAGTATACAGACTCTGTAAATTTGCACTGAAATCTAATTACCATGAAGAGGGAGAGAAAAATATTCCTGAACCTCTGCCTTAAACTAGCCAACTGCAGTCCCGAGTAGATCTTTACAGAGAATTTCTCGAATCCGAGACTTCAGACCTTTTCTTTCTTTCTTTTCTTTTTCATCCTCGCTCTAATTCAATTTCTTCTCAAGTTTTTATTTTCATAATACTAATAACATTCTTCTATTAAGGCTGTGTGAAAGGATTTGCTCGTGTGTTTATTTTAAATTATTTTTTTGTTATAGATTGTTAACAGTAGTAACCGCGCCGCACAACAAAAATGTGCAATTTCAGAAAATTTAATTTCATCATCTATGTATTTTTATTAAATTCATCATATTGCATTAATCGATTTATTATCCCAATGAAATTACCAATGATATTATCCAATGAAAACAGTGCATATACTAATAACAGGGGGCCAAACTATGTTAAAATATTATTCAACCTATTAATAAAAGATACCAGGCCTATCGCCTACAAAATGCAAAGTACTGAATATATTAGATATAATAGAAATATAAAATAAATTACTAATACCTTAATATGAAACGCCCAACATTAAAATATTCAATACACAGATGGCAATCACAAATAAATTACAAGGGATACAAATAAAATTAATGAAAAAATAAATAAAATAAATTTAAAATAAAAAAAGAGTAAAAATTAAAGTGCAGTAAAATAAATAACAAAAAATAATACTAACAGTTATTTTTATATATGATCATGCTGGCTTCTACACTCATTGGCCAAAAAATTAGAAATCTTTTAGAATTGGCGTCAACAGATAATTAAAAGTACGGTATGCAAATATAAGTTATCATATGGTGTGATCACAAGTTTCTTGATATCAAATGAATACGGTATACTTTCCTTGGGCTTAGGCTATCCGAATATGGAAAAGCATGTCTGAGCATGTTGAGCCACAACTGAGAAAACAAAGGAATCACTGGTGTCTCGAAAGCAACCATCTCAAAGGCATACAATGAGTGGAAGTCGAAATGGGACTGCAGTTCGAAAAGGAAAAAATGCGCCAGAAAATAGGTACTTCAAGTACTAGACCGCAGAAAGTTAAAGCGAATTGTGCGTCTGAATAGAAGGTCCAGTGCGCAGCAAAGACTGAAATATTCACTTTAGGCAAATAAAGACCGATTTCTAATCGAACTATGCGACGGGAGTTGAAGAATCTGAAATTTGGTAGTGGTATGCCTATACGAAGACACTTCTTTCTCTAAAAAATCGAAAGATTTGACTAGAATGATACCACCAGCACCAAGACTGTGGAACAGTGGAAAAAGATCATGTGGCCTGACAAGCCTCGATTTACCCTTTTTCGCACTAATGGTAGGGTGAATATGTGACACGAACCTCATGAAGCAATGCATCCACACTGTCTCGTGACAACCACCAAAGTGGTTGGAGGTGATATCATGGCATGGGTTATGTTCTGTTGGTGCGAACTGGGTCCGCTCATACCGATATAAGTTCGTGCTTCCTCCAATGAATATATTTCTGCCGTATCTGGCCAACTTCACCCTGAAATGCATCTTTTTTTTTTTTTTTTTTTAATTCAGACTGCGAGGGATTTTTTCAAGACATCAACGTAGCTGTCCACGTGTGCAAAAATCGTATTTCAGTGGTTCAAGGAGCACTCCCAAGATTTTCAACACCTACCTTGGCAGCCTAATTCTCCCGATTTGAATCCAACTGAAAATGTCTGGGATATTTTGTAAATGACAGCTCGGCTACGCAGTTTTCTACAGTTCAACAACTGACAAACACCTGATGAAAGAATGGTGGAATCTTGAGCTAGCCTTCCTCAAACACCTAATGGATCCATGCCATGATGTGTACGGGCTGTAATTCAGGAAAAAAAGTAGGCCTACTAGACACGGAATAAAGATTTCTGATTTTTTTTTTTTTATTGCCAGTGAGTGTACTATTATTAATCTAAAAAAACAAAACAAAAACTCCATTCCACTACCAACAAACAATCAAACTAATGGCCTGAGTGTTATTCATCTCTAGCAGCAATAGTCGCTTTATTAAACATAAACTGTGTGCTGCCACTTTATTAGGTACACCTCTGCTGTGCACACAAATGATCGTTGTCCCACAACGTTGCAAGTCACATGACCACAGTTGTGGATATAAATTCAGCAGAACAACCTTTCTAGTATCAGTTAAGCGTACAAACTTTAGCAAGAATTGGGAAAAGGAGTGATCCAATGGACTTCGAACGTGGCATGGTAGTAGGTGCAAGATGTGCTGGACAAAGCTATCTCTGAAACGGCAGTTCTCCTGAATTTTTCACGCACCACAGTTTCAAGTGTGTATCGAAAATGGTGCAACGAAGAGAAAACATCCTCTCAACGGCACTCCTGTGGAAGAAAATCGCTTGTTGATGAGAAAAAGTGTAAAGTTTATTTAGTGTCTAACGGCACCAGGGGGTTCCCCCCTCCATCTCCGCGTTGCTTTCATTGTGGGTGTACCAGTTCGCTGGGGAGGCCAGAGATTTAAAAGTGTGTGGATAATGGATATGTGTAATGTTATGTTCTGGTGTTCATCTAGCTGTTTAGCCGCTGAACCCCTGTTGGGGCCCAACGTTGCCCACCCTTGGCCCCGTAGAGGCAGACAAGGTACACCAGTATTTTTAGATAAGTATTCTGGCAGGTCCTGCCACCTAAATTTCCTGAGATTTAAGTGGCTAGGATATATATATATATATATAAAGGGGGATTAAACGCTAGAATCTAGTTAGGCTGAAAGAGGTTGCAAGTGTGTCGAGTTTGGCATTTTAAATTTTTCGTTGTGTGGGGCATTCGCTTTTCGCTAGCGATACGGGTAGAGTAGGGGAGAGAGACGGAAGGCTGGGGGTGAAAAGACAAAAATTTGGAGTCAATAGGGAAGGCGACCGCAGTTATATGCGTAATGGATATGTAATAGGGCATGCCCATGCCCCACCAGAGGGAAAAGAAGGGGTGGTGGGGTGGGGAGCGTCTTCTTATTTAGTCCCCAGTCCGATTTGGAAATGCGGATAATTGCTGCAGTGAACTTCTTAATCTTCGAGGCGAAATGATTAATATGAGAGGAGAAGGTTAACCCTGTCATCTAAAATTACGACAAAATTACTCCATTCGGGTACAAAAGGGATTTGCCTACCGTCTATCTTTATATTAGTAGGTCTTTTGTAATCTAACTTGCCCTTAAAAACTATCAGTTTTGTTTTTGTGGCAGATATTCGCAGTTTATTTATACATGACCACTTGATTAGCTCAGAAAGAGTTATATTGGCTGATTGTTCTAGTTGAAGACGCGATCGACCTGGAATTAGAAGAAACAAATCATCGGCGTAGGCGAAGACAGAGATATTGTCAGGTTTTTGCATGAGCCAGCTATCCAAAACTATTTTCCAGAAGAGGGGTCCCAGAACTGATCCCTGGAGGCATCCTCTTGAGATGGTCCTTGAGAGAGACTGCTGTTTCGAGATTACTTGGCTGAGTATATTTTGGAAGTAGCTTCTAATAACTTGGAATAGTTGCTGAGAGAGAGCACTTGGATTTGGTAAAACAATTGAGAGCGCTCTCCCACCAGAGGGAATCGAAAGCTCCCTCGAAGTCAACAAATATGGCCAATTCATATTTAGCCCTCGAAGCTGATATGTGGTTAACTAAAGAGACCAAGGCGTCTTCACAGGATTTTCCCTTCTTGAAGTCAAAATTGGGATGAACACATTAAGTTTCGACCTTCAATTAAATCTGCTACTCTGGGTATTAACAATCTTTCAAACAGTTTGCCAGGGTTTGCCAAAAGAGAGATGGGTCTGTATTCTTTGGGATCAGATTTATTTTTGTCGGGCTTGTGAATAAATTTGATCAAAGCTACCTTCCAGAGATTAGGAAATATCCCCTCAGTAAGACATTTGTTGTACATAGAAGTATTTCTGGAAAGATTTCGGCAAATTTGATAATTATAGCATTTTCTACAAGATCTAAACCTGGACATTTATGGATATTTATTTTGCTTAGGACCAGCTTTATCTCGGCAAGAGTGAAGAGATCCGTTTCATATGAGGAGTGGTAGATTGAGTTGTTATTACTAATAGATATTTGTTCTGGAGTTTCTGTGGTGAGATCGTCCAGGGGAAGGAAGCGATCCAGGATGGCGTTAACTGAGTCATTCCAGTTAGTGGTTTCTGTATCGTTGTTCACTTCATGAGAGTGAAACTTGTTTTTGCTAATTTTATATAATAGACCCCAGGGATCAGAATTTTCTCTGGAGTGAACTAAGTATTGCCAGAAAGCAAGTTTTTGTTTTGCAATTGTATTTACCTATTCTTTCCGCTGGCCTTTATAGATATTTTTTAGTCTGGCGACTTCTGGTTCAGGCCAGGACCTTCTCCGTTGTAAGTTTCTGCGTGCTTTGTGTACTTTTTTGCGCAGAGTAGAAAGTTCAGCTGTCCACCATGGAACCCTTAGGTGCCTTCTATTTAATATCACTCTATTGTAGACCCAGTCAAAACATCGGCCCAGCTATTGACTACCTAAGAACTGTTACCACTACTCTACCTAACGCTAAAATCATCCTGGGGGCAGATGTTAACTGCCGTTCTCCTGCTTGGCACAGCCTCACAGCTGACCGACCTGGTTGCCATAATGGGCGGCTTTTGGAAGACTTTCTAGCCACCTCACCATTTAATATAATAAACAGGCCCAATAACCTCCCAACATTCTCCAGTACTATGTGGGAGTCTACAATAGACATAACAATTGCTACAAGATCAATCTCAAGTAAGGTGTCGGGGTGGCAGGTAAATGAAGCCTGGACCACCTCCGACCATAGAGCAATTACATACAGCCTCACAAGAAATATAGAATCAACTCCTACTCCGCACTATGATATCCACCGCTATGCCATTAGCAAAGCCAACTGGGAGCTGTTCACTACTTCTCTCCAGTCAACAATCATGGATCACCCTTCTGATATCCTCTCCTTGAATCCCGAGCAGCATCAAAAGCTTGTAACTAACATCATCACCCTCTCCTGCAATCAATCTATGCCCAAGAAAAAACCTCTTCCAAGTGCTGTACCATGGTGGTCTCAGGAACTCGAACGTCTACGCTGGACTGTTCATAACAAGAGGAAAGCTTTTCAGAGAGCTCGCACCTCTTGGCCAGCTACTGATGTGGAAGCCCTTCGTGAAGACTACAAGAGGACCAGGAACCAATACACTTCCATGATCAGGCAGCGAAAAAGAACTACATGGGAGCGGCTGGTTACCACCACTGGTAACTCGGACCCTTGGGGAGTGGTGTACCGAGTTACTACCAACAAATTGCCAAGAGGAGAAGTAGTCCATTCCACAATAACACCACAAGGAATCATGACAACGTCATGGGAGCAATCCATGATGAATATCTTGGATACTCTCTTTATCAGCGACACCGATCATCTCACAACACAACAGCAGCAAATTTGTCTAGATAATGACAATTACCACATTGACTCTGTGGAGGAAGAATTTAACACTAAAGAACTGCAGCAAGCCCTTGGCAAAATGAAGGATAAAAAATCCCCAGGACTAGATCGCATTGAACCAGAAATACTAAAAAAGGTCGCCCAGGTAAATCCCCAATTTCTGCTTAACCTGTTCAATAAATGCCTAACCCAGGGATCCTTCCCAGAAAGCTGGAAAATAGCTGAATTAAAGTTAATACTGAAAAATCCATCGAAGCCTCCAGAACAGCCTAACTCATACCGACCCATTGCCCTCTTGTCCACATTGAGCAAACTACTTGAACGCCTCCTCCATACCAGACTCCTAACACACTACACAGAAGCTGGCCTACAATCCAATTCACAGTATGGATTTCGCCCAGGACGCTGCACAGAGGATGCTCTCTACCAAATAACCCAAGCTGCAGCCAACACTAATTACAAGTACTTCCTCCTCATAACCATTGACTTTGCCGGGGCCTTTGACATGCTCTGGTGGCCAAGCATTCTTCGCAGGCTAAGAATGGCACGCATACCAGCCAACTTATACAGGTGTATAGAAAGTTACCTTTCCAACAGGAAGATCACCATCTCCTCACCATACCAGAAGCTCACCAAATCTATCTACAGAGGCTGCCCACAGGGTTCGGTCCTCGGCCCGTTCCTCTGGAACATCGTCCTTGATGAGTTACTTGGTCTGGATCTGGGCCCTGTTACTATCCAAGCATTCGCAGATGATATTACCATCTCCATCGCAGCGGACACCAGAGCAGCTCTCGAGGCCGCTGGAAATCAGGCACTACAGATCTTACAGGACTGGGCAACTCTACACAAGCTCCGGATTTCTCCACAGAAGACACAATCCATACTTCTCAAAGGCACCCTACAAATATCAAGGCCACCTCAGATCAAGGTACAAGGAAAAACCATCAAGCTGGTAACTTCCCTGAAACACCTGGGTATCATCCTGGATTCAAAGCTCTCCTTCTTCCCGCACCTCTCATACCTTCAAGAAAAAATCAGAAATTATGCAGCCTTAATCGTCCGAGTAAGCAGGTATTGACTGGGGTCTGAACCGGAGAACACTCAAACTCCTGTATAAAGCTATATTCCTCCCTGTTATTACATACGGATCCGGGATTTGGTACCATAGAGCAATAATTGTTCGCAATAAATGCAAACTGGAAACAATTCAGCGAAGTATACTGCTTGCCATTACCAGGGCCTGTTGCACAGTAAGTTCTCCGGCCCTACAGGTTCTTGCAGGTGTCCTCCCCCTTGACTTGGAGGTTATCCGTCGAGGATTGCACTACTGCCTGTCGCGGGGAATCCCAGCTACCATCTTTGGACATACCATCGACACCCGCACTGACTGCAAGCAAGAAAAGAAAAAACTAGCTGCCATGCTACTACAAATCTGGCAGACAAGATGGGAGGAGACGGACAAGGGCCTGATAACTAAGAAATTCATCCCGGATGTCAAACTAGTTTATCCAAAGTCGCCGCCTTGGTTCTCTCCTGGCCTCTACTGTACATATATTATAACTGGACACGGTTCTATAAATCATAAGTTGACTACCTTGGGAATCATCAATAACCCCTACTGTACATGTGGAGAAATTGAAGATTGGAACCATCTTCTTTATAACTGCCCAATTTATAACGATCTTCGAGGAACACTGTACACCAGGCTACAACACATACCTCAAGGACAGGAGCACCTGCTAATTTCTGAAGAACAATATTATAAATCATTAACTGAGTACGCACAGAACCTCTTTTCTAGGCGCAGGACTCTACAACCAACTCAAGCCAGGGATAGAAACCTGTAAAGGACTTACTCAAACTTGAAATAAAAAATCTGTACTTGACTGTTTTACCAGCATCGACTTGCTAACCCTGGAACATCCAGAGTAGGATTACCTGCTAACTTTCCATATGGTTTGGTAGGCTCCAGTGGTCTTGACTACTCCATCGCAAAATATAAGTCACACTCAGCATTCTCGCTGAGTGGTTTTTCTACCCTTCTGGAGTTATCCCCTCCCCTTTTCTCCTGGTGGGGCATATGCTCCACTGTCAATTTACGGGATGCCCTTACCTACATCCCCTTACTCTTACTTTCACCCCCATCTTCTTCCATACACCCTGTATTTCCGCACTCTACCTTATTTTTTATTTATTTTATTTTTTTTTAATTTTTTTTTATTTATTTACTTATTTTATTTTATTTTATTTTTTTTATTATATATATATATTTTTTATTATTATTATTAACATCGGTTTGTTTTTTATTATTATTATTTTTTTTTAATTTAATTTTTTTTTATTATTTTATTTTATTTTATTTTATTTATTTTTTTTAAATTTTATTTATTATTTATTATTATTATTATTTTTTTAATTGGTCTCCGTTCAGAAAGCTCAGGCGACCCTGATGGAGACCTGCCAGAGAATAATGGGCAGCCTGGCTACCTCCTAGTGGTGTGTGCGGGCAACGTGGGGTTCCACCAGGGGCCCTGCGGCCAAATGCCAGGACACACAAGAGAACCCAACACAAAACTACACATTCAACACACTACACTTTTTCTGGCATTTACAGTGTTCTGTATTTCTTCACAGTGTACATATGGCGCAGATGTGGGAAACCACAGGTGGCGCCCGACCCTAACACTATGCACACTATGTCCACCATGGAATTGTAGTATGTTTGCTAATTTTATTCTTAGCGGTGCGTTCTGTAGCACGAAGTAAGGCAGCCTGTACATAGAATGCATATTCTGAGGCATTGAACTGGTTCAAAGAGCGGCGAGTGTCAACGTTAAAATCCTGGTGAATTGAAGACATAAATAAATAAAGGCCATTTGATGGTTTTGATAGAAAATCTTCTAAGATCTTTTGGAGGAGGAGAAGGAGGGGGACCTGTAGTATTTGGAAGGAGAGATACCTTAAATGTGATTGCTCGGTGGTCACTGTTTGTGTAGTCAGTATGCATGGTCCAATTAGAAATCCTCGAGGAAATGGCGGACGCTGAAATGGTTAAATAAACGTTTGATTCTCCGTGGACGTTTGAGAAGGTGGGCGGTTAGTTGGGTAAGTTGCGCATATTTTAAATTGTAGGTGAATAAAATTCCTCGAAAATCCCTACCTCTGTTGTCCAAGACACTGCTGAACCATAAGAAAGATTTTGAGTTAGAATCAGTTGTAATTATTAAATATGTGGGATTTAAAGTAGCAAACACCTGTTCTAGATATCTTTGTGATGGTGGACAATATAGTGATAGTAAGTAGAATGAGAAAGTTGATGTAGAGACTAAAATACAGGTGTAATTTTGATTACACAAGCCGGAGATAACAGTGATATCCAGCTTGTTATTGAATATGATGATGGCAGATTTAGGATCTGTTTCAGAGGACTGAATGATTCTTGAAGTCATGGGATATCCCATAACTTTGGAAGATTGCCCATAAAAGTGCTTTGAGACACAAGGTTCCTGAATGCATATAATATCAAATAAATTTTCCGTTGCAATGAGCCTGATCTCATCAGCAACGCATCTAGAGTGTTGTGCATTGATCTGCACGATTGTAAATTGGAAGGGAGAGTCTGGTTCGCTGCCTAGCTACGCAGAGAGAGGCACACTGCCCATCTCTGGTCTCGGGATCGCTTGTACCACTGGTTGTTCATTATGATTACCAAACGATGGCATTACCAAGAGACCTGCGGGCCAGATAGCTGTGTTTAGATATCTTTCTATATTGGGACCCTTGATCTTAATCGTGGACCTCGACAGGGGGTACCCAGTATGTCGAGCTACTTCAGAAGGGTTTCAATTTGTTCGACCGTTGTTTCCGGACATAGTCGACTTATAAAAATGATGGAGGGCCTTGACCTCTTTCCTCTACGCTGCACCGTTTTAATACCCAGTGTGTTAGGGTTACAGCCAATAACTGCATCACGATTTTGAGCTGCTTGGGTGAAGAAAGTCTCCTTGCCTTGCTTGGGAGTAACTTTACTGCTGATAGGTACTGAATTCATCCCCCATGCTCTTGGTTCAACTGCCTTCTTGGAAATACTTTCAAACTGCATGTGGTGACCATTTTCAGATGTATTTGTTGCATTACTGTTCGTTGTTGGTTGGAAGTAATGCTGTTGTATGTTCAATGCAGCTGTGTTTTGCTGCAGATAGCTTGATTTGGATTGTTTGGATTTTTTTATAGTTCAGTTCTGAACCTCTGACAGCCGCTTTAGTTGGTCTTCTGTTCTGATGCATTATTTCTCCTTGTGGAGCTGGTAACTGGTGTGTAATCTGGTTCGGTCAATTTAGCTGAGAGGGTCTGTCACCACTTAATAAGGAATCTGGAGTTTTTCTTTGTGTGATTTTTTTTGATAAATTCTAAGTAGTCAGAATTCCTTAGCATTTCTTCTCGAGGACTAGAGACCTCAAGAGCAAGTTTATTATTATTAATCGGCGCGGAAGAGACAGGCTCTGACGTTTGAGTACCCACTTCCCTTTCTTTAGTTGAGCTATTCTGGGTTCTTAGGTATGTTTCAAGGGTATTGGCTATACCTTCAAGGATCATCTCAAAGCCATTTGTTTCCTGCCCTTCCCTGTGCAATATTAAATCCTCAATTTTCTCGAGATGTTGTACCCAGTTTTCTAGTTTTTTCCCATTGGCCAAGATATATTTTTTTAAATTATTTATCTCGCTAATACAAGTGGCATGCAATTCTGAATTTTTTTTTCTTTTTATATCTCTGTTTTTGGTACCGGGTTCAAAGATCGCGACAGATTGTGGGTTACGGTCTTCTGTGTGAGTTACTGCACCGGGCTTCCTCGGTTCAGGTGTGCCGTCCGAATCAGGCAGTCCAATAATTAATGTTATTTCGCATATTCTTTGCTTTTCTAAGTGTTTTTTTATTGTGGTTTTCCTGTACGGAAATCTGAAAGCGCCAGTGGTGCAGGTCGAGGAGTTATTCCTAGAAACGCTAGAGCTACATTTAGTTGGCTGAACACCGGAGGCACGTGTTGGCCTGTCACTTAAATGTTTTAATTGTAAACATTCCTTTCGTGGGCAGCTAGGGGATTTAGATTTCTTCATGCTGTTAGGCCAAATGGTAATTTCCAAACAATTGTTTACAAGCCCTAAGGATACTTGTAGGGTAGATCTATACTTGGACTGAGTAGGAATTTGAACTGGGTGAAAATATCTAAGGGAAGTGCTAGTATCGACAGCAGGGTCGATACTAGCACTTTTGACCTTGGAAGCCTATTGTTTCTGAATTCTGGCAAGCAGCAGTAACATTATCGGCCGTCTAATATTAAATTTAAGACTGAAAGATTGCACTTTACCTGTTACTTGTGTAATGAAATGGAAAGGACTGACTACAGCCTACACTTCCTGGATTCTGTAGATGGCAGACATGGATCAGTTTGGTGAAGCTAATACAAGAACATAGTACCTAAACTGGGAGCACAGAAACATGTGACCTGACGCCTGACTGCTTGGATGGAAGGGGGGGCAGACAGACCGTCCCCTCATCCCACCAGGGATGGGAAAAGAAAGTAGGCCGGGCAAGGGAGCCCCGCTCAGTTCGCCATAGCGGCAATTTGCAGTGCCCGCCAGCAAATGCAGTCCGATGCTGACTCGGTGGGGCCTAGTCCGCTTCTAGGTGTGTGGGTCCTATCTGGTGTAGGTTCATCCTGGGAGCGACCACATCCTGACTGGTGCCACTCCCATTGGTTCCTAGGTCGATGCTGTTTCAGTAATGCTTGTTGATGAGAAAGGTCAGAGGAGGATGGCTAGAATTGTGCAAGCAAACAGACAGGCCACAATGTCGCACATCACGTCAGAATACAACCTTGGTGCGAGAACAAAATATCGCAACGGACCACTAGTCGCGCTTTGTCGCGAATGGGCCATATCGCGTACCTTTGTTATCAATGAAGAACAAGAGAGCACGCCTCCTGTGGGCACAGCAACACCAGCATTGGACTATAGAGGATTGGAAACCAGTTGCTTGGTCTGAACAGTCGAAGTTCCTGGTGCATCATATTAATGGAAGGCTCAGAATTTGGCGAAAACAACATGAATCCATGGACCCGTCATGTCTGACGACTACTGTCAAGGTGGTGGGAATGTTTTCTTGGCACACGTTGGGTCCATTGATACCCATAGATTCACGTCTGAATGCCGCATAACAATGACTTTTCTTTGTTGCAGTGGGCCGCTCAGTCCCGGATCTCAATCCTATTGAACATCTTTGGGATGAGCTGGAAAGGGCTGTTCGCTGCAGGCTTACACCTCCTTCGAATCTCAAGGAACTGCGTGACACACTCATGTCTGCATGGTACTCCATTCCTGCATAACGTTTTCAGCATCTTGTTCAATCCATGCCTAGACGAATTCAGGCTGTTTTGAAGGCTCATAATGTAGCTCATAATCAAAGCTTTCAAGCTGACCGGGTTCATAACTAGCTAGTTAACGTACGCAGTGCGTTACATTTCACGCGCATTAGCAAATAATAATTCATGATTTATATGAAAAAAAAAAAAACTAGCAATGAGTATTATGCACGAACCAAAAATATTTCGTTTCTGCTCATCTGCTACACTGCCCATTCATTTCTCTAACCAGCGCATAACAACAACCATAATATCCAGTACATGGATAGTCCATGTGATATGTTA